>NC_135561.1:11540460-11632960 GCF_964340395.1 Glandiceps talaboti
ACTACATAAATATGTTTTACCACAGGTAACGAAGGGGGAATGGATGGATGGATGGATGGATGATTGGATGGATGGATGAATGAATGAATTAATGAATGAATGAGTGAGTGAATGAATGAATGAATGAATGAATGAATGAGAATGAATAAGAATGAATGAGTGAGAGGGTGAGTGGATGGATGGATGGATTGATGGATGAATGAATGAATGAATGAATGAATGAATGAATATTATTTTTCTTCTTTCAAAGAGATTACGAGTGGCCAAGGAATCATTGTCACTACGAATCGATAGACAAGTACTGACAAACATTTAGGTAACGAGCTGAATAAAAAATATTGTATTTTATAACACATCATCTGCGTGAGTCGTGTTGCGATTGGTCAATGCCCTGTCACGTGGTATGCGTAATTTGAATACTGTTGCCCGGGAAATGACGATCTATTTCCCCATAGGGCAATAGTTCCACGAATGAAAAGTCGAGTGGACTATTGCCCGCCCATTGCGCATGCGTGATCGTCTTCCTTGCAGACGACAAATATTCAGACGGGTCAATGGCCATGGCGGCAAACGATAATTCACGTTAGTATGAATGAGATGTGTTATAAACCAAATGTCGACTGGCCTCTTGTTCGGGCAATAGCATTCGTCAGTTCCCCCCTCGGGCCTGTCGATCACCTCAACATCAACCGATTTCCCTTGGGCTTCGCCCTCGAGAAATAGGTTGATGTTGAGGTGATCGACGAGCCCTCGCGGTGAACAGACGTATGCTATTGCCCTCACGGCCAGTCGACATTTGTATAATATAACATACCCCTCAAAGCATTAACTTATGAAAAAATCAGGAAAAATAATGGCGACTTGGAACTCATATTTCGAGCACCACAAAACGATAGACCCTACACGCGTAGGGTCTATGACAGAACCAGTGACGAAGACACAAGTTGTCGTGATGTACAATGACCAGGGCTTAAACCCATAGTTTGTAACATGTTCGAACGTGTTCAACCTGGGTTATGTGTGGAAAATGTTTGTTGAATGACTTATAGTTAGCTTGAACAATACCGTACACTCTGTACACACAAAGAGAAATTGCATTTATCTTTGCTCGAAAGATCAATTCACGAGGGAAATATAAAACACAAATCGTGACTTGTGATTTATTGTGTATATCAATCGATAACTTATTCAGCTCAAGAGGTTTGCCTGACACAGATATTAATTTTTTTCTAAACGATATGTGTTGTACACTAGTCTCTCCTTTTTTTACGAAAAGGAAAATGTCAAAAGTATTCCAAACTCCTCGCTTAATAATGAATTGGCTTTGTTTAAATGTTTTTTCATTATTTTAACAGGTCGTAATTACGGTGATAATTAGAAAGCAATGAGTTCAATTAAGACCCCTTAACCCCTTAAGACCATCGCTTTTAGACCCCTTAACATGCTTGAAAATAGACACTTGTTTGCTCAAAAAGTTCTGTACTTTCAGGCATAGTGCACGTCTTATCTTTGGCGGGTTTAGGATACACGTCTCTCCACTTATTCCGCACTAACCCTTCTTCCAAACAAAAAACCTTTTCGGGTTTTTTATTTTTATATATTCTTAACCATACTTTTAAATCAAAAAGGGGTGTTTTATTGATAAATTTGTGTCAAAATTGTTATTCAGAAGCAACAAAGACGATTCCATTGTTATTTTACTTCAAGCATGATTAGAGACACACGTCACATCATTGAACAATTAATTATCATCCAAAATACAACTGAATTGAAGTGCGGCAGTCGTCTAATTCACACATCTATGTCTAAGGGTCCCACGCTACCAGATCCTAGCCAGTAACTATGTACCAGTAGTACAAAGAGAGTTACAAAGAGTGGTTCATCTGGACATGCGCATCAGACGGCCACTTCTCATTAAGGCTGTGATGAAAGTTAGAATTGTATTTGAGACTTCAGTCTGGTTTTCAATGATCACATAATGCACAATGCGATTGCTGAAGTCCTGCAAGTAGTATGTTGTGTACATTTAACAAAGGGTGCAATCTATGAGCATTGTGAACAGATGGACATTTTAAAACAACAAACACCATCTTGAAACTCACAGAAAACTCACACAGTTGTTGGGATAAAATAACTCGTAAGAAAATAGAGCTAGTCCGTTGAGTACAGTTATGCTAAAGAGAGACAATGATAACAAATCTAAACATCGATCAAAAAGTGTAACTAACGTATTAAAATAGCAAAATGTGAGAAATTCACAGACAAGAAAACTATGAGTTGAAAGCATCTGTCAAATTCATGATAAACGACTCTCCTTTTGACTAAATAAGACTGATCAAAACTGTCATAGATATATATGTGAAACCGTTAACATGGCACTCCTGACGTCAGGAGTATCTATGGCTGTGGTAATATACACAATAAACGATCGAGCTGTCAACCTTGAAAACTTGGAAATGTCTGACCTGCTTCAATTTAAGTATAAGTATTCACCTCGTGAAACATTTGGGTGTGAATGTATACTTTGCTAAGATATGATTATGTGTTATTGTGGACAACTGTAAGATGAAATGTTCCCCATGAGAATCACTGAGATCTTTGCGTGGATTCATGTCATTCTGAGTTACTATGGCGTTACATGTTGTAAGTAAGTGAAGATTTCGCAGTCACGATTTGATTTGATTTATGAAAGATCGATTTGCGATTATCTTGATTAGATGCATGTAGCAATATGACAAGATGTTATCAGAGAAACTCAAGGATAATATGATTATGTTAATTATGAAATTCGAAAGGGAGATTATGTCATTAAAACTTGTATGATGTAAATGTGTATATCCCTTGATTGTTACGTCATCATGAAAGAAACCATGGATCAATAAATGTCTCTGCAGTGCTCGAATATATTCAGGGACATCGCTGTTGACGATAAATTGACTTTCGTATTTAGTGACGCTTACATTTCGATTTCATTGTTTATGTCACTGTGTATTTCACACGCTGTTACGGAAAAGTAAGCACGTGCTGTGGTTAAACCTTTCTCCGTCATATCTTACACAAAACACCTTGGTCACGAGGACACGTGTTGTCACTCGGAAGTTCACCTCTGGCCTCATTATGGTTCTAAAATACCACAAGGGATAGGAAATCTAGGACATTACTCTTAGTTGAATGAATGATAATGTACTCAATGTCAAGGACAGTTAGGTCAAGAAAAAAAGAATTGTTTCGGGTCAGGACAGTTTGTCTAAAATGGTGCAACGACGCGCTTTTTTTTAAAATTCTCAACAAACCTGTCACTCAATTTACTATTTATGACAGTTACTTTCGTTTTATTTAGTACTTTAGAGCAAGTATGTATGTGGGGCAGATGTCATTTGCTTGTTCATGATTAGCTCTGTAGTTCACTGAAGTAGGGAGGGTTATTTTTGGTGTTTCCCCACGGATCTGCAGAGTGCATGGGCTGGACAAACATACACAAAAAAGGACCAACGCGGGGGTGTTTAAGTGATGCGCTGCAATTATTACAAATGTCGGTTGTACAAAGGACCCTCCTTAATGTCATTTTTATCACAAATTTCGGCAATTTTATTATTTTTTCCTGAAATTTATTACAAATATTGGCAATTTTTATTAGATTTGTAGTTCATAGAAATTATTACAAATTTCGGCAATTATTACAAATGTCGGTTGTACAATGCACGCGCTGACCAGAAACAATCCTTTTTTTTCTTGACTTAAATATTATATTTTATTTCTATGCTATGAGTGCGCTTGAGGACCGGATAGCGATCCTGCCCACATGGAAGGGGGGGGGGGGGGGGGTAACTTCCCAATCGAAGGCGTAACGCTTGTATTGGGCTGTGATAATGTTATTACAGGCTGACTAAACATGTCTTTATATAATTGATAATATGTACTGATTTTATCATTATTATTTATATTGCCAAAATGGAAGAGTTCAATCTATACGTGTCTTGCTATTTCGGCGAAAATTTCAGTTTTGACAAGTCCTACTTTTCGAGTAGTATATTGTTCATGGACAGTCTGCATGGTATTTTTGTTGCAGGTCGTTTAGTTTCCAAGGAAACCAACATTTGCCTATGATTTCACAATATAGTTGACACAGTGTTCCCGGGCCAGTTATACATTTGAATATGTATAAAATTGCAGTTATATATATATATATATGAATATTGCATGGTGTTTTCCTGGTGTTAACTGAAAAAGGGTTGGAGTTTTATCATAGTAACAGCAAACTTTTGAAGACTTTTAGATAATCCATACCTCTTTCAGGACCGTTTACACACGAATGTCAGGCCAGTACACAAAGTAGTATCAAAACTAGTAGAGAGGAATTTACTGTGATACTTACAATAATCAATACGTTTCATGGAAAAAATTGATGCCTTTTGCAACGTGCGAAACGTATGAAAGATTACAAATACATTACAACCACAAAGAAGATTGCTTTAACATTGCGCCTAAATTTCAGGACCTGTAGCTATATGGTGTGGTGCCGGTGGTTAAGTTGTCTGAAGACTTCGACGACGACAACACATGTTTTTAGTAAATAATCATGCTAAGGTGTAATAACTGATACGTTTTCTGATAATGTTTTGATAGGTATAAAGGCACCTTTAGGTAAACGATTTTTGTGTAGGTGTACACATACTATGGTACAATAAAAAGAATCGATTTGATTTTTGGGTCCATACCTTAATATCAGCGGTCCCAACGCGATTACGATTTCAACCTGTTATTATTACTACTTATGGATAAAGTACAACATAATTGTTGGTATTTTAACAACTACACGTGAATGTACTGTTGGTTGTCTGTTTGAATTTTATTTACTCCAGTTACAGGTAGTGCAGCTTTAACCCCAATACCCCAATTTTCCCATCTTTCTTTCTGAACACGTTTTTTATTCATGTCGTTAATATTTCAATTTATCTGTAGTGATATAAGATTATCGACGCCAAGAAGAATTATTATAGCAATATAGTGTTGATGACTCCATTTACCTGAAACCCGAGGGGAGAATCCGTTTATGGCCATCTTAAGTAAAGTCTTTGTTTTCCGATTGTTACTCTTTTTATTACTATTATCATTTTTATTTCATTTTCTTTATTTATTCTTATTTATTTATTTATTTATTTATTTATTTATTTATTTATTTATTTATTTATTTTATTTATTTATTTATTTATGTTTTTTTTGTTTTTGTTTTTGTTATTTTTGTTGTTGTTGTTTTGTTTTGTTTTTTTTGTTTTGTTTTTTTTTTGGGGGGGGTTCGTGTGATAGACAAGGACGTACTTAAATATTATAGTGTCCACGTCCACTATGAACCTCTCGCTTCCTCGGATATTAAAATTTAAACATCACCATGCATTACAATGTATTGTAACTGTATTGTAACTGTATGTATGTTTTGTCTTTGTTTTTTTTTATGTTTATGAACGCCATGACACGTTCCTGTTCGGCTTTACAATAAAAAAGCTAAAAAAAATGAGTGCAGTTTGTTATTGTACATATGATAACAACCATTTTACACATTTATTATTTTTTGAAGTAGGAAGCCATGATAAAATTGTTTTATATAAATAAATAAATACTAAATCTTCATCCATATGGCCTCTTTAACACGTACTCTGAAAGTTGTATTTCATTTTGTGTTCATTCATATAAACAAGAATAAGATGTTTCGTATAATGATTGTTGTCTTTTCGTCACAGAAAAAATATCACCTTTATCATGCCAGTTTGTCTACAGAAACGTTGTTGTTGTAGTTGTTGTTGTTGTTGTTGTTGTTGTTGTTGTTGTTGTTGTTGTTGTTGTTGTTGTTGTCGTCGTCGTCGTCATCGTCGTGTATGGTGTATCTATGGTAACTAGATTTGATTACTTTAGAAACTGTTCCGATGTTGCTCATTATATCTTGTTCCATATATCAGCATATTTTATTTCCCATTTCGTTCTTGTTGGTGTTTTTTTCTGAAGTAAAGCTTGTTTTCTTAAAAGCATCTCCCGACTTCAACCCGTAACTTGGACATGATTATTTATGAAGTTAAGGTACTGAGTCATGGACCAGATTTGAATGGAAAGCAATCTAACAATATGTGAGTTCTTACTGTAGTTGGTACTTGTCTCCAAAATTTACATTTTTTTCCATGACATGGGCAGAGAAAAAATGTCAAAAAACAACCGCCATCGAAATAAGCAAATTGAAATGACGTAACATTTTGTCATGAAAAGCTGCCAATCCACTCGACATGACGTCATCTATAATATGGATCTACAATTTATTTGAAAAGTGTCTCGAGGTTTCGGTGTAATGTACGTAGTGATGCGCTCCAAACAGGACGTTGTAATGTTTGTTTGTTTGTTTGATTACTTCTCCTCAAATGTCCAGCACAACTTTTTCATCGGTAAAATCACCTCATGCGGCATATAAGTGAGCACCCCACTTGTGTATTTTTAAACGCTATTTTAAGAAAATCTTATCTAGTCACTTTAATGACAGGCAATTATGGAATTTTTAATAGTTAGCTTCATGGTCTTTTTAATGAATTGATTAATGTTATCAACCGATCTTAATAGCATTACATTAATTTATAAAAGTAAAGGTATCTCCTGTGGGAGACTGTTTATAAAATAAGCGATACATTCCACTCCAAAAAGTGTAGAAAACAGGTTGAAGTGATTATGCGCTTCTGGAATAAATGCTTTGAACTTTTACTGTTTCTTTGTTTAGAAAAACTCTATTCCATTCTCAGTTAAACTCAGGAAAAAGATTAGGGAACACTATCCAAAATTTTGAAACAGGCCAAAAACCTGACCAATTTTAGAATCCATTTGGTCGCCGAATACTGTATGAATTGTGTGGGAAAAGATTACCAATTTCCGTCAAGATGAGATGGTGACTATCAAATATCCTTTATCATTTCAAAAGGACCTGGAACAAGCTTTCATATATGGCAAAGTTTGGAAAAACTAGATTTTTAGGAAAATTGGTCTCCAAGGTACATTCTATTTCAACTTTTAGAATTGCTAATGGGTGGGGCAGCAGTGACTATCACCAATGCCGGTTTACCAAAATAGTTTGTCATGGATATAGTTCACTTTTAATTATGGTAAAGTGAGTGGAGAGACAAAATGACGCACATTCACTCTTTATATCTCTGATTCATATGTATGTATGTATGTATGTATGTATGTATGTATGTATGTATGTATGTATGTATGTATGTATGTGTGTATGTATGTATGTATGTATGTATGTTACACAATTGTATTCAACACTGACGAATAAAAAGACCAGGTAGATTTATTCATCATGTGGGAAAGGCTGTAAACCAACCTCGGTGAAAAGAATAAAGAACACAGTCCCCCCCCCCCCTATTAAAAACGTGATCAAAAAATAAATTGTAAGTAGAAATATCATGTTACATAATCTTACACCTTCCTTAAAGATAAAAAGTATCTAGAACTAAAACCCAATTTTAAAACAAAAATGATATTCACTATAGAAGTGCTATGGAATAGCACCCTCCCTAAGGACGTTGACTACACCGGTGGGATCGTTGGAAGATGGTAAAGATAGTGAAAACTAGGCAAATATATCATTTGTTGCGTTATGCTTCACCTGTCACTTACACTTTACTTTGGAGACTACGTTAACCGTTTTATGAGAAGAGCATATGTGAATTGTAATTTTCAAAGATACAAAGACATCGATACAAAGGATAAATGTGTATGTATGTATGTATGTATGTATGTATGTATGTATGTATGTATGTATGTATGTATGTATGTATGTATGTATGTATGTTATGTAATTTTATTCAACATTGACTTATTACTGTCATAACAATTACTGATATGATGTGTGATGAATAAAATCAGCTTGTTTTCATTTCACCAGTAATCTTTCCAAATGGAAAATTTTCAGGTTAATAAATCAAATCGTAATTTAAAATAAACTTTTAAGAGCGAAAATTGGGGAAACGTGTGAATACTTGTACTATATGTAAAACCTGTACACCATTGTCATTAAATCATTTACGTTGGAGGGACTATAACATGTACACAAATAATATATGAATTACCCTTAGATATGTATTATGAGACAAAGGCATACTGAAGATATGTTGAGACAGTTTGCTTTCATCGTTTGTTGCCTGGCAACACCGTGATATGATGTGAGGCAATTTGTTATCTTGTCTCCCATAAGACATCCATGCAGCCTGAACTAAAATTGAATCATATGTCTTACAATCCCGTTCTTGAATACAAACGTCATGTCACGTTTTACACTCATTCTGAGAATTACCAATGAAGTGATACCAAGGGGAGTAGAAGTTATGTCTTGTGATGTATTCACATGTCTCAACAGAATGTACTGTTCAATAAATATAGAATATATATATATATATATATATATATATATATATATATATATATATATATATATATGAACGTATCCAAGTTAGAAACCAGTTGTTACAAACCCATGCAAGTAAATTGAAACTTGTGAATTTTATTATTTCAAATCTGTCTCGTCCGACCAGAGTTTGTTAACCGACAATGATGATTCACAGTGTAATATATAATTTTCATATCTCTTTATATTACCCCTCTATGTATGGTATGTGAAACATCTTATGCAAACAATGTCGTCTGGCCAACCTATTTCATTTTCTACACCAACGACACGTACTTTCGTCGCAAATGATGACATTTCTGGAGACAATCTGTAAAAATCACCATGAAAATTGACGAGGTATCTAGCTTTAATTCATTATGATTCTCAGAGAGAGGCTGAATGGGGGTTCATTTGAATATTTGTCTCAAGGAGGCCTCGTTCCTAATTTCAGTTTTAGTTCAATTCTAGTCACATCTTCAACGTCGATTCAAATTACATGTCATTTAGAATTAACAATTCCCTGTTTATTTTAATTCTTATCACCTGACATCAAATCAATTTAAAATCGTTTGTGAATATTTAATCCAATGTGTTCACTTTTTGGCGCCAAATGTTGCTGACGATCATGATGTATTCTCTCGATGTTCATCTTTCTTGAATTTACCAACATTTCACATGAGTTGAACTATGCAAGAGCGATTCGTTGAATGCTAAGAGCAATACACACATTGGTCATGTTTATAACGAAACAAAAAACATATTTTAAACAGCTTCCCAGTAAGTATTAAAAATCGCCAATAGAAGCAGACGACTTTTGGTCTAAAATTTATACATATTAGTTAAATAATGTGTTAAAAATTGATCCGTGCTGAGTTAATATAACTGTAAACGGACTGTAACAAACTATATGTTTTGGTTCGAACTGAAATATAATCTCGTTTATTTTGAGAAGTGAGGGGGTAATCTCGTTTATCGCGAGAAATGAAATGCAATCTCGTATATCGCGAGAAGTGAAATGTAGTCTCGTTTTATCTCGAGAAGTGACATATAATCTTCTTTATCTCGAGAAGTGAAACATAATCCCGTTTATTTCGACAACCACATTGCAGAACTTGCCTACCATTCGCTTTTATCTTGGCAACAGTTTATTATTGACGAACATTTGCAAATTTTCTTGACGATAAAAAATCGATTTTACCATACAAAACTTTGTTGAAAAAAGTGACAAAAAACATAATCATACCTACGTATGTAGACCTGAACTAAATATAACAAGAGTACAATATTCTGTACACTTGTTCAAAATGTTCAAAATCCGGACAGAAATAAACGCTAGATAATATTCAGCAATAGTTGTTTTTACTCCTACAAAATTTAAATAGGAAATGCCACTCCAGGGAATAGATGAATTTTTAAAAAAAATTTGGGGGAGTCATTTTATGATTTCAGATCACATAAATGTTGTGCAATTGCCAGGAATCACCAAATTGAAACTCTAGTTCACCTCTATTATTCTAACGCTGGTCCACCGTTGCATCATGGAACTTAGCAGACATGCATATTTATTACATGCACACTGAATATTCATGACTATTTATCTAAAGGTAATAAGCATTTTGGCCGATGTGAGAACCACACAGGCTTTCGATTTTTAGTTTTTAATATGATGCATGCGAAATCATGAACTGGCTCTTCAGAACTGTACGTTTATGAAATACTTCTATTTGCTGGAGTGGCGGCGTTCCCTTTTAAAACAACTTGGTAGTTTATATACATATCGTCTCAATACTGTTTCTGCTGATTATGACCATCACGCAAAGAAATAGAAGGAGTTAGGAGACAATTTAATATTCAGTAGAGAGCGATGAATGGTCGACAAATATTGTATTAAATAAATCCTCAATAGAAAGTTTAATTCAATTTTGGATAATAACATAAAAGATCGGGATTAATTAATTAATTGATCGAAGATCACGCTATTCAATTAAAATCAAAACTCAAAATCACTGTCGTGAACAAATCAAAATTGAATTACTGGTTCTCCGAACACCATGGAGATTTTAATCAGAAAGAATCAATATGTCTCGACATTTCATGTCCCCTCCATCCTCGCTAATTTAATTTCATATTTTAAATTAACCCTAACCGTTACCTTACGATGGAAGGAAACTTCAAAACCCGGCAATCTGGAAACGACCGACTGTGTGAAAGAACATTGACCACTAAGTCAATGCACCTTGTCGGCCCGCCATTTCTACGAATCCTATCAAAGCCGATTGGATCAAGTTATAATACGATTACACAGTGTCTAACTATAGCCTTTGAACAAATGAAATGTGATGTCGAGTAATGAGGTAAGACGGACAAACGCTTCACTTCGCACGTACGCCACCTCAAACGTCCCCAGTATACATGAAATAGCCAGATTATAGCAAGAATGTGGTCTGTCAGGCGCCTTTGATGAGTCTGATTAAACTGCATTGTTTAATGAGAAAAGTATGTTGTGTACTAGTTGTTCAAGAATTAGTTGGGAAAGTGCCAAAATCGTGGGGATTTTGTCTGATCATTGCCAGCTAAGAACTGGCGAGTTGAGGAAGTCAGAACTTGTGTGGTTTGATCTTTGGAACTGTTTACATTTAGGACGGTTGAAGAGGTATCAGCCATAGCAAGCTGTACGAAATCGTCCTTAAAGAGGCACAAACTGAGTTTGTTTTGGGGATGTAACTTTTTCTAAAGATACTCACAGTGTTCTACTTACTGATGTACACGTAACCATCACTTGCAACTGACTGAACTCACACCTGGTATTAGGATAAAATGATGCGATGACGTAATTTATTATACATATCAATGAGTATACAAGACCTAACTCCCTACTATGCAATCAACAGTTCTAACAATGCTAGAATACGGACTGTAATGTCATAGAAGATATATATAACATTGTACTAGAATTATAGTAGATCGAAGAATTGTAAATATTTTCACGTAAGCAAGGACTCAGCTTGTGCCACTTTAAACTGCCTAAGGAAAATACCATCTCAGTGACATTCTCAAAGTAACTACTACGAGTTGTGCTCATCAGGCAGTCTTTATTCTGAAGAGGGTTATATTTTATAACATTCGTAAATATGTATTTTTAATATTGCGCACACATACATGAACTGTAATATCACTATATTCTATATATATATATATATATATATATATATATATATATATATATATATATATATATATATATATATATATATATATATATATATATATATGGGTGCATGTGTGTGTGTGCGTGTGTGTGTGTGTGTGTGTGTGTGTGTGTGTCTGTGTGTGTGTGTGTCTGTACGTCACACATCGTCCTCTCCAATAATGCGTAAAACTCAGTTACCCCAGATCAGGTACACAGTTAACAAAATTAGATATTTGTGTTTTAATTATATTTTGTTCAATGGAAGATATTTTCAAACTTTCCGAAACATTGCCGATAAAATGATTAAAGAACGAGTTTGGACATTTCTTTCTGATCATACACGAACACACGTCATTAAACATATACAAATACAGACACACGAACACGAACAAATGCACACATATGCACCTCTCTAACAAACAAACAAACAAACAGCCAGACAGACAGACAGACAGACAGACAGACAGACAGACAGACAGACAGACAGACATACAACCCGTGTCTACGTCACTGAATTCAAATCGCCATTATTTTTCCCGATTCTTTCATTATGCATGAAGAGCCATATACAACATAATTATATCATTCCCCATTTAGCCGAAACATACTCGTGACCTAAGGGGTGTGTCACTACGAGTCGCCAGGTCACTCTTATTTTCCTTGGTTGAACGAAGAGAAATAGATAGAGAATAATATCTAAATATTACATTAATAATATTGCAATACTGTATAAGTCATAGAAAGGGCATGTAAGCCTACAGTAACCATATCAACGCCTTAGACACAATATATATGACAGGTTACAGAGTATAATGACTAAAATTTAATAACTTCAATCTATTTTTAGTATTTGTTTATCTATATCATCTAAAATCCACAATATTATTGATAAGCAATCAGCCATTGTGTGTCATTTCATACAAGCTTACAACCTATCTCATTTCATGCCTAATCACATATAGTTGATATAATTGTTAGTATCTTTATTAATAGCTGTAATACATATGTTTGACGTCCAAAGGAGACAATTTCTAGAAATTCGACTTTTCAAACAGTTGTTAGTTTCTGTATATTAGTTCATTTCTCTACTGTATTTTATTTAGTTGGTGTTGGTTTAACGCAATATCATGGACGACCAGCTAGTTAGCCTTGATTCAATGTAATATCGTGGACGACCAGCTAGTTAGTCTTGGTTTAACATCATCACAAATAATGCAGTGTGAATAATTCAGTATGATAGTGAACCATAAGGGATGAAAGTGAGAAATATTCATTATCTATTTGGAGATTGCTGGTTTTACTTATAATTTTGTCTGTTGCTTGTTTTTGTTGTTTGTTTGTTTGTTTGTTTGTTTGTTTGTTTGTTTCTATGTTTGTTTCTATGTTTGTTAGGTTTGGCTTGGCTTGGTTAGGTTAGGTTAGGTTTGGCTTGGCTCGGCTGATTTGTCTTGTCTTGGTTTGACTTTGTTTGATTTGGTTTGGTTAGTCTTTGCTGGGCTAGGCTTGGCTTGGTTTAGTTCAGTTTGATTTGGTTTGGATTGGTTTAGTTTGGTTTAGCTTGGTTTGGCGTTGCTTTACTTAGTTCAGTTTGATTTGGTTTGGATTATTTTAGCTTGATTTGGCTTGGCTTGACTTTGGATTGCTTTGTTTAGTTTAGTTTGATTTGGTTTGGATTGGTTTAGCAGTTTTTGGTTTAGCCTGGTTTATTGGTTTGCTTTGGTTTGGTTTGTCTTATCTTGTCTTATCTTTATTTTGTTTTCTTTTTCGTCATTTTTGCTCTGCTTTGCTTTGGTTTTCGTTGCGACGTTGAGTTGGATTGAAGTTTGGTTGGGTTTATTGTTTTATTTATTTTTATTTTGATACTTTTGTCTTGTTTCCTTTGATTTCTTTGATTTGATTTTCCTGCATCTTTAACTTTTTGTTACAAACAGTTAAATGATTGATTTGTTCTCATCATAATCCCTTAGCTATGGAAAACCTACAACATACATACTCTAAAAATGCTTTAAATACTTCTGAAAAAGGCTTGAACCAAGAAATCTATCACATATATAGTGATTATTGTCGATATTTTCACAACACACACACACACACACACACACACACACACACACACACACACACACACACACACACACACACACACACATATATATATATATATATATATATACAGGACTGTAAGTGTCTAGCTGGAGAGAACAGTGCTCGATGCATATATAGAAAGTAAATTTGATTTGATATGAGTTAATATTTTCGCATGTCGTTGCGCATAATCCAGTCGTATGATGACAAGATAACCCTTATCATAGTATCAATTACAAATTACAAATCTACATATCTCCATATCTCCTATCTCTACGATGCATCATAAATTAATGTAAAACTGTCTATTACATCTGATGGGTTAGATAAACTCGCGGCGTTGTTACTCACTATGACGATAACGTGTTCGTGAATGGCGGCACTAAATCTCAAGACTCGAACCAGGGAATTATTTTAAGAGACGTCGGTGCCAAACTAACTGATAAACTGTTTGCTCAGACGACATGGTTGTTTTGGTTACCCCCTTGGGTAACGTTTTCATATTATAACCTTTAGTGTTTTGCGTGAAAGCTCTCTTTCATATTTCGAGTGTAATAGCCTCTGTTCGGTATCTACACCCGGAGAAAATTATGGATTCATATAAATGCATCTAAAATGTTTGAACAGGTGCGCTTCGCTTCAGCACCTTTATGTAAATTTCGCTAATTACTCCAGAGACCTCTTTCCAACAACTTAATTAGTCGAAGTGCATAAGTGGCCCTATACACCAGAGAGTTTTATATCTTTAAGAGAATAGATTTCTGGAAACGGCACATGAGACCAGGCATATGAAAGGAAGGTTTTTTTGTAAATAAATTAGTAAAGCATCACGAACGAGAGATTCAGAACAACAGAATAATGGTAACATGAACTAATGAACTTCCCTTCTCAGTATGTGATATTGGACGCTGTACGGATAATTCTTTACTTCTGTTGTCTGCCACCACATTCCCACCAACATTATTGATTAAACTTGAACATTGCCTGACATTTCTCATTGTACGATATTGGATGCCACCCGTCCTTTTAGGGGTAATTCCTTACCTTACCCCGCATTGCCACCAAAATTAATCATCAAAGTTATTGTTTATAAAAGAAATTGTAAAGTTGCCCAATCTCTGTTCAGTGTAGGCTTACGATAGTTGAACAAAAATCCCCGCCAAAATTAATCAACATTACCGTTCTTTAAAAAGTTTTACAGCCCTCCTTGTACTTTGATTTAAAATGCATGACCGTCTTTTGTTTCACCAATCGGTGCCAATTTTTTCAGTTCTGTTCCTAGCCTGGCCTGGCCTACTCTGCTCTGCTTTGCTCAGCTCAGCTCTGTCATGCCCTGCTCTGTTCTGTAATGTCCTGTCCTGCTCTGCCATATCATGTCCTGATGTACTCATCTGCTCTGTCCTGTTCTGCCCTGCTCTGCTCTGCTAGCTCTGTTCTGTTCTATTCTATTCTATTCTATTCTATTCTATTCTGCTCTGTTCTGCTCTGCTTTGGTCTGTTCTGTTCTGTTATGTTATGTTATGTTATGTTATGTTATGTTATGTTATGTTATGTTATGTTATGTTATGTTATGTTATGTTATGTTATGTTCTGGTCTGGTCTGGTCTGGTCTGGTCTGGTCTAGTGTGGTATGTTTAAGCAAAGCTTTGACTGTCATTGGCATTCTTATCGTCAAGATAATATTATAGCGGATTCTAATATGTTTTGAAAACAAAACTTCTCCTAAAACAAAACTTCACCTAAAACAAGACTTCACCTATTACAAGAACTTGCCTACCGTAGGATGGACTATATATTTTAGTAAAACTACTGCACTCCTAAAGTAGAATTGTCTATATGTACATTTTATCCAGGTACGTATCTAGTCAATCAAAATCGTCATAAAATGTGCGCGTACGTTCATGATAATGGCGATGCGAGGAAAATTTGAGAGACCCATAACATATGCATGATTATGTCCATGGTGAAAGAAGGATAGAAAACGGGATATCTCATTGCGCCATCATACGTCATGGCGCACGCTCAAAGAGTACCAGTTGGTCATCAATTTGAAATAACCTCGTTCGCAAAGTAGCCTCGTTCGCTATAACTTCTGATGAATTGAAATAACATTGTACACGATGACTACTTTTGACTTAGCAGTGATCTGCATAAAATCATTAAAGATTTAAAGTACACAATCCACCATCCAGCTTTAACTTTTGATGTACTCAAAATAAATCTGCGGGTGGATGAATCGATCGGGCAAATAAATCACGCCCTCTCGCGGTTGGGTTGGGCAAAGTAAAATAGCTGAACCGCTTAAAGTTTGATTTTTATGAAATTAGACATGGAGTAAAATTAATTGGCAATACATTTCACTTGTTAAATTTAATAATTAACTGCCTGAGTCTTGAAATTACACAATTGTCACTTATTTTGTCAAAGGTATGAAATTAAATTAAAGGTACAGTGATCAGTTTAAAGGAATTCTGAGTAGAATTTATATAATCAATATATGAATCAGCATTCACGCCATTCCTTCTCGAGCGTCCTAGGCCTGTTGTTATGACAACCAGGGAAATATATTAAATGTTAAGTATCGAATCTATAATTGTTTGTTTTCGATGTGTGTGTTCAATTTGTAGGTATATTCCTATATATATATGCCTATATATATGCCTATATACATATATGTATATATATATATATATATATATATATATATATATATATATGTGTGTGTGTGTGTGTGTGTGTGTGTGTGTGTGTGTCCTAACATATATGCAAGCTTATATATCTATATATAGACATATAGCTATATATGTAGATATATCTGTATTTTTCGTTGACATGTATGTGCATATCCACAATCTCACTCACATATATACAACCACACGCACACAGACACCCATACACCCCAACACATACTTACAGACAGACAGAAATAAAGACAGAGAGAGACAGACAGACAGGCAGGCAGGCAGGCAGGCAGGCAGGCAGGCAGGCAGGCAGGCAGGCAGACAGACAGACAGACAGACAGACAGACAGACAGACAGACAGACAGACAGACAGACAGACAGACAGACAGACAGACAGACAGACAGACAGACAGAGAAAGAAAAGGTGAGAGATTGCAATGGTTACTTAGGAACACAAGTGATGTCTAATTGTAATCATCGCCGATATGTACCTAGCACAGTAGTGTCTGTTAATTCGTTCGGTTGCACGGTATGTACATATTGTATTAAAATCGATCCTACCTTGTGCGCTGCTTTACATGAATAAAAATTAATGTCTACACACGTAGTTCAATTTGAACTAACATATTATGATTACTGAACAGAAATCGATAAGTTTTTTTCAATTACTTTTGTGTGATCGATCATGGTTATGGCTTTGAACTCGTCATAGTAAAAAAAATACGAACGACGTTGTTCGTGTCACGAGGTTTTGATGAAAATGCTTGGCCTCGTTTTTCCGAACTTTACTTATGTTTTACGTTGCTTAGGGAGATGTAAATGAAGTCCATGAATTTAGTGTATAATCTGTACTTTGAAAATCAGGGAAGCAAAGACAGTGTAGGTATTCCTATCAGGTTACAGGAGATACCCAGAGTCTCCTATTGTTTAAAGGTGTGTTATTATTCATGTTCAGGGCAAGTGAATTTGCATAACTAACATAGTTCTCCGTGATATTTTTTTCAGCGCGTTGGTCTAAAATGGGCCGAGGAATGCATATTTCAGATGAAACCATCTAAAGGAGAGTCCACTGTACTGGCATATTCTCAATATTTTGGTCTAAAATTGGGCAGCGTTTCCTAAATTCCGATTTACAACACATTTCTCGGCCTGACAGTTTATCTCCATCGCTTACCTCGATGACGGGTGACAAGGAAAGACGAAAAGTCTAGTAACAATAGTCGCCTTTGGAAAACGCCCTCATGTGTTGAAACACCGCAAAATGGCACTACGAACAACCTAGATATTCTATGTATTCCATCACTCAATAGAAGTATTTAAAATCAATTATACTGATTAGTATTTAGCCGTACACAATAATACGGTTGTCAAAAACTGCTTGATTTATGTATATCTAACTAGTTCTGTGTATTGACTTTTATTTTAATAGAATAATTTATTTTTGATTCTGAAAATAACACATGACAAAGTACGTTCTTTGTAAGGGACAGGAAGAGTTCAGTTCTGTTCATTGAACTACTTCTGGGTGTATGTACTTATATCATATTCTAAGTTGAATCCTGTATACAATCCATATCTTAGCTTCCACCTACAGAATAGTAACTATGCCCATTTCCCTCAAGAATCAAACCCTTTCATGGACTTTTCTATTTATCTATTTATCTCTTTATTTATTTATTTATTTATTTATTTATTTATTTATTTATTTATTTATTTACTTATTTATTTATTTATTTATTTATTTATTTATTTATTTATTTATTTATCTGTTTGTTTTGTTTGTTTGTTTGTTTATTTATCAGTCATATCCAACAGGCATTGCTCAATAACAGGAGGAAGGTTCAGTGTTAATACAGGAGGAAACCGGATCGGAGTACCCGAGGAAAGCCTGCGTTGTTCGGTAGAGTCAAACTGAACGACACTCTCCTATACTTACAGTGTGGTAAATTTAATCAAATCGAACCCCGACCACAGTGGTATGAGAGGCAAGTGGTTTAACCACGCGGCCACCGACACTCGCTCTTCCTTTTTTCAAAACAGTACAGACTTTGGCTACTCCTACGCAACACGGAGAAACGTTTTGACTGAAAGCAAAGACTCCTGCTTAAGGTTTCTACGAATAGTATAGAAAAAAAAAAAACGGGCTTTGAAAAGTATTAACCTAATTTGTATAATACTTACCTTTGTATACCTGTGTTTTGGTAACGTCTAATCTCGTCAACCACTGAGGTTACTAATAGTACTATCGCCATTTGTTACCGCGAATTAGCTTGCTCAGAGGCATCGTAACTCTGGATCGTTGCACAGGATATCACAGCGACTTGGTCCAGTTGAAATTCGGTTTTATGGCATCACTGGCAAACGTTCAAGTGACCTTTACAGATGGAGAAACAAAGGCGAAATTGGTTTTATCTTTAGCTGCATTTCTCTATACCAAGGGGACCCAGAAAAGTCCTTCCACCAACCCCAGACCGCCATCGTATGACCTCGCTAAAATAACGTTACATAACATTGACAAACTTATTGGCATGGTGCACGTATACACTGCTGGAGCGGGGCGTGATAAACAATTACCAGCACTAGCTCTGTGGTTCTCGCTTGTAGTCTCAGCATTGTGTGGCTACTGTTTCAAGAGGTGGTGTCCCCCCCCCCTGAATGCCATGCTCATTAAATATAAATACACTCCTATCCTAAGATGATCAAAAAAAGCAAAAAGAGCATTCCTGTCCTTTTTTCTTTTGTAAAAACAAAACTCGTTGAAACCTATATATAAACTTCATATGTCTTGAGTTACCATGCTTCAAAAAACAACAAAATTAAGCCTGGGGAACAAATATTATGAAAAGCAGTAACTGAGAAGGCATTGCATAAACAATGGCTTCAATCTGGCGACATTATAAAAATGACGCCCTCTACGACATGATCAGAAAAATCAGAACGTCAATGATTACAAGATGGCGACCCCACGAGTGCGTATCTGAGCGAAAACAATTACATATATATTGCTGAAATTTTCAAATGATTCAAAGTTTCCTTCTGACTTTAATCGTCAATTCTACGTTAGTCAAACTGTTACAATAATGATAACGACATGAAAGAATCGCCAACATGTACACATACAATTACATTTTTTTAACCGATTCACCAATTCATCATTTTTAAGGTGTTACAAGGAGAAAAACAGAATTAAGTATGTGCGCACTAAACGAATTTAGACTTTGTAATTCGTTGTAAAAGATTCAGGTCGCAAATATCCGCCATTGCAATCAATGTGTGATCACGTGACTTTTGTTTGTTCAGCTCGACGCCATGAAAAGAGCTAACACGAATGTATAATAATAATAATAATAATATTAAGTGTGGGTTTCCTTTCTGTTTCTTTAGTTGCTAGCCGAATTTTCTTTCTTACTGTATTCCATCTGGGCTAAATCGATCGTTTACATGGTTACCACTTTTCGCTAAAGAGAAAACAAAATCGTTCCTGAAATGGTTTATTATATAGGGATGTATTCAAAAAAGTACGCCCCTATGTTTTTGAATTGACTGGAAGTATGAGACATCGATTCGATGTAAAGCTTGGCAAGAAGGACTTTGTACAACATATCGACCTTTAAAAGTTAGTATGTCGATTATGTACTAATAACGACATAGCAAACAATGTATCAAGTATCGATCACAGCTGAAAGTAGGTCACATGACAGGTCACCGGTTTACAACATTTGATTTGATGCATTTTTCAACCGATCGGCAACATAAGTTAAGCAATAGTTAGTATTGATGAATGCTATATATCTCGACGTGCTCTTTACAGAAAATACGTTTTGTATTTGTAAAGGTAAAAAAGGGAATGTGTGAAATATATACACTGTCGTGTGTATAGTCGTCTATAGCCGATGAGGGCGCTACACTGCAATGTGAATCGCGACTGCGGAGGCTCGGATTGCGACGTGCTGATGAGAGTGAGGCGACTGCTAGCTAGGCATGCGCGTTGGCCGTTGCCGTACATTTTTGTCACCATAGCCTTTGAAGAGCTCACGATAATACATATGATGTCTTACAAACTAATAATTCTTTAAATGGTGTAACCTAAGTATCCATTTAATTGTGTTTTTTTAATATTATTTTCTACTTTTTATTTTGTTTTTAATTTGTACTCTTAATTTTGCACCATGTTGTGTAACATCAGACTAGTGCCCCTATCTTCCAGTTTGTCTATCTTTTCTACCTAATTGACCTGTAAGGTAGAAATAATACATACAGTGACATCAACATAGTTGGGCACCATACCCAGAATTCCCTACCCCATTGTACAGAGGTCAGTTTATCACTAATTCGATTAATTGTCTTTCTCTGTTCTTTAGATAAGTTACGCGCTGCAGCGGTGGTGGTGGTGGTGGTGGTGGTGGTGGTGGTGGTGGTGGTGGTGGTGGTGGTGGTGGTGGTGGTGGTGGTGGTGGTGGTGAAAGTGACTTTCGTGACTTACTGACAGCAACTAAGAAAGTCAGCAACGCCTTTGTTTCACTTCAAAAAAATACAGCAACATATTCGTCTAGCGCCCTCATACGAAAACAGTAGTCCTTGTGACAGTCTTTCGTTTGACTTCAGTATCACATACCTGCCTTTCCTGTGGTTTGAGGTGGGTGGAAGAGGGTGGATCAGTTGTATTAATATATTATTTCTGAGTTTTAAGTTATATTGCTTTTACTCATTCTGTTCAATTCAGTTTCTTTTTTTATGAAAACGTGCTCATGAGTCTGCTTACACTTGTGGAAGTTTACATTTTGCAGAATTTTGCAGTGCGTGCATTCTTTTGGATATTGAGGTTGTCATTAAAGTGAGTGCCATTGCGACTATAGTCCACTTTAATTTTCTCCCCTATATTCTCTTAACCCCTTGATTCGTCCATTCTCCTTCTTCTTTACAGTTATCTATATCACGAATCTCCTCGACTCTGTCTGTCTGTCTGTCTGTCTGTCTGTCTGTCTGTCTCTCTCTCTCTCTCTCTCTCTCTCTCTCTCTTTCTCTTTCTCTCGCTCGCTCTCTCCCTCTCTCCCCCTAATAACTAAATTATCTGGCTAACAAAATGCATCCCTTCTACATTGACTGGGAGTTTATCTCGCCAAGGAGATACCCCTTCTCATGATGGCCCACAATACATCGATTTACTATGACAACAGAAACCCTCCGTGGTATATAAACACATTTTCCAGATTAAAACCCTGTGTTGCTAGGAGATTCAATATCATTCTCTCATTTGCAAAGAGATGACACGTAAGCTGACAGTTTAAAAATAGGGACGTACATATACTTCAATTTCACCTCGACGAGTTATAGGCTTATCAACATGTTATCATGTAACTGGTTATGTGTCATGTGACCAAGTGAGTTTGGAAGGATGGGGTTTTGAAGATAAGTATACAATAACATTATGACAGATAAAGGGCATAAGATACAATAGAAGCAAGATAACTGAAAAAGGAATGTTCCCCGGTGCGACAAATATCAAAGCATCATTGCTACAGTTTCTTTGCGTGGGTAGAATTTAGGTGATAGGTACAACGATTTACAACATTGCATCCACCCAAGTTGATTGACACTATCACTAGCCTATTAGTAACCAGAACAAAATAAGTTTAAGTCAACACATGAAAACTTGGAGGGGGGGGGGGTTATTACAAAATGGAACCTTTTATCTCCTGGTAGTGATGTTTGATTAATAAGTAGTGTAGACAAAGGAAAGTGGAGGTGTGAGAGATTAGCAGCATGTCTGGAGTGATACCACAAGTTTGACCCACCAACTAGGAATTACTTTGCAATTGGTAACAGTCACGAAACAGGGACAATTGTCACTGCATATATAATAGACTCATCAGGAGAGAACTGTTTAGAGGTGTGAAACAGTGAGTATTAATAAGAATATTTGTGCAAGTTCAACACATGTGAATGAAAACTAAATTTCATGAACTTGAGATTAGTAAACAAACAACAGATAGAGCCAAGGTCAAGTAGATAGTAGGTCAAGCTAGTGCTAGTGTCTATCAGTGAGTGTTATCATGTGGGCAATATTTGGAGGAGAGTAAATGCTAACTATCAAATAGGCTTTTCGATCATGAATCTATATCTCAACAATGGGTGGAGGGTCTATGATCTCAACTTGGAGCATAGTTTACTTTTCATCCTATTTAACTTTCCAATTGTAAAATGTTAGTTCAGCTGTTTCGCAAACTAACGCGTAGTCGGCATAACATAGTCAAGTATTAACGCTTACCAACAATCACGTCTCCATGACAACTAATGTCTCCTCGTCCGACTGACAGATGCCGACCACATACTTTTCTGATGACGTCAGTGGTGTGGCCCAAATCCTATATTGCGGTTTAAAGTTCAATCAACCACTATACAACTTACACGTCAGGTGTGCGGAAGTCAACGCAGTGCGTACACACGGTAGTGTTGTAGTAGCAGTTATAAACGCGTACGCGAGTCTTACGTACGGTAACACATTAAACAGGCACGTGTGGATAGTTCGCGGATGTTAAAGACGTACGCTTGGCACTTCTGCGGAATTCAAGAATCAGTTGTGGTGGAAAGTGATATCCAGTGCTCGATAAGTTCAGAGACATACCGACTCTAAAAGGCGCCTAAACGTAAACAGCCCATAAAGAAGACTTCTAAACACGGACAAGCCACCATGACCACAACAGAACGGCCACTTTCATGGTCCGGTTGGTCTCCAGAACGAGCGCCCCGGTTTATGGATTCAAACCTGAACTTTGTCGAGAAGTTCTGGACAGAGAACGCAAAGGAAATCAAGGTAATGATGTGCAATATTTATGATGAACAAAATACATTGTATATTTAGAAAGGATTTATTTGTGCGTTTCCTTGCCCGTGTTTTGATATACTAGTATTGTATACTGTACTGGCCATACCTGTACGAAGGCAGGAGATCCCCTTTTCCGTTCTCTAAATCTCTCTCGTGTAACAACACTTAAAACGTTGACTTCTACCTACATGTATATATATATATATATATATATATATATATATATATATATATATATATATATATATATATATATATATATATATGTGTGTGTGTGTGTGTGTGTGTGTGTGTGTGTGTGTGTGTGTGTGTGTGTGTGTGTGTGTGTGTGTGTGTGTGTGTGTGTGTCTAGAACGACCAATGACATACCGGTACCTCTTGAAACACGTGCGCCCCACGATTTTCGATAGCACCATAGAGATATGTATTGCAAGCAATTTCGTCATCCTCCGTCAAATGCTAAGTGCATCGTCACGTCTGACGTTGGGCTCGAGTGTCAGGAGTGAGGTCAAGTCCCCGGAGGTCAAGTACGACTAGATGACGTAGGCGTTAGTTACTCAACTACTTTACAATAGTACACACACACACACACACACACACACACACACACACACACACATATACACATATACGCACACACACGCACACACATACATACATACATACATACATACATACATACATACATACATACATACATACATACATACATACATACATACATACATACATACATACATACATACATACATACATACATACATACATACATACATGTTGAAACACTAAATTTTACAAATTCCTGAAAAAGTAGCCGACAAGAATTCCGGAATTGCGGAGTAGCCGGTTGTTTTTGCCGGCTACCGACCCCCACCTACATCCCTGTACGCTGTGGCATAACCTCTAAGATTTGATTGGGTATTCGGGGAAGTGACTACTCATTTTGTATCATTGAGCCAACCGTGTTTACATGTAGTGTTTATAAACACATAACAGGAGAGTGCAAAGTTCTTTCTCTGTAAACATCGATCTTTGACAGTAACGTGAAATGGCCACTTGTTGGAATGTACTGAGTACTTGCGTCCCCAACTGGTGCCTGCAGTGTAGTTTTCCACTCTCCTATAGTCACATGCTATCATTCAGAACTTCACGTGATTTCTTGCTTTGTTTAGTTGTCTGTTTGACTCTTTGTCTGCCTGTCTGTGTTGCTTGCCTGCCTGCCCGCGTGTTGGAATGTGTTCGATGTGAAATTTCGAAAAGATATATTGTTCTCCATACAGTCGGCAATCATTGTAATGCATCTCACGATACCCTGCACACCTAGCATGGACAGTTCTCTCATTGTTGTCTCCAATAATCAGAATTGTGTTCGGTAAACAGGTTCAATGGTTTACTTTGGTTAAATTAAAGCTATCTAGATAACCTAGTAATTTACCAATTGGTCAAATATTTTAAAACAATATAGAACACCATGGAAATGAAAATAATATTATATGAACAATCTCTGAGGTACAATGAATGGACAACAAAATGGCGTTCCTTCGTATCTCAGACTCATATGGAATTAATTATATTTGAAATCTTAATCTTATTTACATTTCATCAACACCTTTCGAAGCAAGGGATCTGGATTAACTACACTCCCAGAAAGATTAACTAGCTACGTCAGTCCTAAAGCAGTGCTTTGTGTCAAGTTTAATTTATATTTTATTTCATTCATAATAACAATATTATAATAATTTTCAACAAAAAAAATTCAATATGGTCATTGCTAGGGAGTATTTCTATTATTTCATTCCAAAATAAAAAACTTTTTGTGCCAAAATTTTATGAAAACTAGAATTCAAACTCTTCATATAATTCTGGCGGGCCGGGAGTGATCGTTTTCAAGTTGACCAAATATTCACAATTTTGAACTTTACACACGTATTGTATAAATGGACAATGAGAAGACATGTATGTATGATGTTGCTTCGGTTACAATCACTAGAACTAAAAATATAACTATAAAATATCATTATTACACTGAAACGTACGATGACGTCAGACCAGACTACGTAAACCATGGAATGATCGATAAATGGTGTAATTATGAATGAACGATTTTGATTATTTAAAAATACTGTTACAAAATAATTCTACATTTTTTTTCTAAATACGTAAATTTTCCATTCATCTTTTCTATCTTTGGTATATTGTCGAATAAAGGGGAGAATTAGACGTGAAATTTTCAGGCATTTTTTATCACATTTAGGAGATATTCAGTCATATCCCTTGAGCCTCAAATTTTCCTTGCCTGTACTTGAGCGGAAAGTAAGAGCAATTTATTAACTAGAGTTTCCTCTGAAATATCCAGCCAGAAGATAACTACAGGGTGGGGCTACAAGTTGTTTTCACGAGTTGTTAAATGTATCCGTACCCACGTACGCTTCTTGCTTGTATTTCTATATACACAGTGAACCGACTGGTGTAAAGAAGAGGTCGTGAAAGGTTATATAATATAATAGAGCATGTTAGTGTTTGATACCCTACGGTTAACCACCCCTTCCGGTGGAACCAAGCCAATAGACCATTCATTGATGAGCACAATATCCGAACGCCCTAAAATGAATAGAGCCCTTCTAAATACAGTAGCGTAAAGGAGCTTATATTCTCACCATTATTTGTTTTCGTCACATTCCCGAAAGATCATAGGCCACACCCACGGTATTTTGCTAACTTTGCAGTATCCACAGACAGCATAGAGATACGATGTATTGTACAATGTATATTTTCATTTCAACACTTTCAAACATTTGGCGAACAATTACTAAATTTGGACCGAGATTTCTAGCACAGATTGAAAAATGGAGACATTTTTGGCAATTTCGATCTAAAATGAAATTGAGAAGCGCTGATTTTTTTTTTTTTTACAGCAAAACAATAATTTTGTGAAATTTTTTTGACATCACATATGGTCGCGCTCAGTACATACAATATGGTAATTCTGTCGTACATACTCACGTTGACATTTCTATCGATCACTCAGTGTAAAGGCATAAAAGACGAGGTTGTATTAGAATAAGTGTGTATTCATATAGAAAATGCTTTCTCGTGGGTGAATTTTTCTCTCATAACGATATTCCTCGTTTATAACGTCTCAGCGAAGTTCTTTTATTGCCGTAAAAAGGTATGTTGGTTTTTACGACATAAAGATGCAATGGTTTAACTTGAATATTAATATAATCAAAGAGTTACTACTGTTGCAATCAGCGGAAATATATTACTATGGAATTTGAAAACCCTTTTAGCGATTAGACTTTCTCAGAGAACTTTCTACAGTTCGGTAGCCAGGTGCCCACGCATGAGCAAAGAGATCACAGTATATTTATATATTGTACAAATGAGTCTTCCTGCGTACTTTCAATGTCCCAGCCCATAACTTCCGATGTCAGTATAACGTACGTACGTCCGGGAACCTTTTTTTACCCCTCCATTCACCCACCCACTCGATGTAAGCCATTATATCCGTCTGTCGGCTGTCTGCAAATCATCCATCATCGTTAACGATTCTTTTTTTTTACACATCCCTTTCTAAGTAGATACACTGTCTAAACGCCCTTAAACATGTTCCCTTTTACTGAGACCACCAACAGCCTTTTCATAGTCGTTTGAATCCCAGGCTACTTATATCCGTTTTACCTGAATTAGGTCACAAATGTTCGGAAATTGTCCCAACCCACTCAGTGTCTGAAGTAGGCTACATGAAAGAATAAGGTGTTATTTTGACGGGGTTTGGACATATTTATCAGTACTGTCGTAACTATTAAAGATTGTCGATTGCAACTGATATTGCTATTAGTACTAGTACTAAAAACTGGGTAAAAAAGAAGACACTCAAAGAAAACTTATAAATTCATAGCATGATTCCTTTTTTTCAACACATCTGCAGCAAAATCTGTACTGAGGTTATTGACGTCAATGTTGCCGTCATCAAAATAACAACGCCATCAACGACATGAATATCAAAATGAATATTCAGTATATCAGTATTTTTTTTTTAGACTGTCGACAGTCGTCCGTGCCTTTTTGCTACGTTTTATCTAAAACTAAAATCGTTGCCTCGCTCCGATCCGGAGCAATACTATAACCACGTACCCGGGCCACGTACTGATCAGCGAGTGCCGGAGGCACGAGTTCGTGCCTTCGGCAAGCGCAGTTCCTATCAATACGCATTATCCATTGCTACGGAGCGAGGCGACGACTTTGATTTAGATGAAACGTAGCAAAAAAGGCATGAATGACTGTCGACATACAGTCTAAGTATGTTTGTACCCAAAGTTAATTCACCGTGTGCGTTTGATTAATTGAAGGACGGTAAATTGTTTTTAGGAAAGGTCAACCTCTTTTCACTGTTTTCTTACGTCGGTGTATTTTCATGTCAATGTTGGTCTTCTTACCGAGAGAGATTTGATATTTAACAATTTAGAGATATTTTGAGATCTAAAATATAGTGTTTACGTGCACTCTTAGAGACATACGATCGACATTTTCCATTTTATATCAGGTCATTATCATATCATTATGAATATTATTATATCGTTATCATATTATTATATATTGAATAACTGAATATTTATAATTAATGTCATTAACATAAATGAATAGTCATTAGACTTTCATTTTTATTAGTTTTTTCCCCCAAAAAGTCATTTTTATAGTCACTGAAGAATTGCTGAACTTTTGTAATTTTTTCACTATCTGATAAATTATATAAAAAAATAATATTATATGAATTATTTATATCTGCTGGTATGTGGGATGATGGTATGTGGGATGAATATGAAAGCTTATGATGTGGAACACTGAATTAAAGAATATCAAATTTCCAACACGAACGTCGAACAGAAAATTGTTTTCAAGTTCACAATCCGCGATAATCTTGTTTTAAATTTATGAGTCACAATCTATACTCATGCTGTATGTGAATCATCATGGTGACATACTCCCACGCATTTGCCCTCCTCAATATCAGACGTGAGAATATGGCCTCTTAATTTCGGCAATATTTTTTGTAAATTTCACAAGATTTCTTCAAGCTATTGACATTAAGTTATTTAGAAGGTTTTGTTATATAATACTAGTCCAACATAAAGTGAAAATATGTCGAAAAAGTTAGTGAAAAAAAATTTCTGTTCAAATATTTTGAGCGGGAACCTGTTCGTGCTTGTACCATGGCAGTCGAATTTTGAAACAATCAACTTTGCCAATCCATATATATGTTGATAACCACATGATTTGTCTCAGAAGAAAATATTTTTTATGTGATGATTCAATAAGTCGGAGTGACGGTGGTGGCGTCCTTCTTTTCCATTGCCATATTTCCATTTGTGTGATATGACTTTTTGACTCCATTGAATTCTAAGAGTGTTTTGTTGTTAGCTTTCCTAGCGCAGAAATACTTGCGACGTTTATTTGTTTGCTTTGTTTGTTTGTTTGTTTGTTTTTCCGTATATTTGTTGCATATTTGTTGTTGTTTTTCTCCATCCGTCTGCCGTTTTGCATGATGTAATATGACTTGCATGTGAATGAAGTGGGAAATCAAAATATAACGGTTGATGACGTAAGTATGATGGTAGCTGTCCTGTACGTGTGCAACACTAGTCTATCAGCTAGCCCTCGGATGTTCTTCCGATAAAATACGACACACAGCCGAACAACGCTATCGAGGATGGAACTTCGGTCAAGCCCTCACATGCGAACTTCGTTCGCTTATAGTTATAGCATCGAAAGAAAGCCCGAACGTCTAGCAGCAAGACTAGTGCTACACTAGCTTCGTTCAGAAACAAAGTCATCACAGAACTGATGTTGTGTTCAGTACAAGTCACTCCCTGACAACATCATAGCGCCCTCTCAGTTATTTCTTGGCTTATAGTAATTAAAAGCTAATATATGATTTTATTTGGACTTTCTGTTATCACCATATCGGTATCAAATATAAATAACTACTATAATAAATAATATCAAATATTTATATTTTTAAAGTGTCTTCTACAATGGATGAGTTGATAATGGCGCTATACAGTTATTACCCCTGGTACATACCTATATACCTATACCATCCCAACTCTCATACAATCCATTACAGCCTTTGTAAATTCATAGGATCAAAACTTCACATTGCAACCTCTCCTACCAGGTTCGAGCTGGGTTGACTGTGACACAATCGTGTTTCAAATGTTGTCCAACAACTTGTATGTTTTATGATGATTCTACTAATACAAGTAGCCGACAAGTGTCTTCGTTACATTTACATGTATTCATGCATAGATCGACTCTTATGTTTTGTGTGATGCATCGCATTCAAGTCACGGCTTTATACGGATTCATGCTTTATCAACTGCACACAAAGTTGTAATCTCCTAGCTAATAGAAGCTCTCTTCCTTGTCATATTAAAACACAATTTCACTCATTCTAAAACTCTCTCGGTGATGTTCGTTCCCGCTGCATAGTTATCTAGGGAATTGTTAGATGTTGTCGTGAGACGGTCTGTTCATACCACGTGGTGTATCGACTACATGCATGTTATAAACTAGTCTATAGAGTACGTACTCTGATCACTCTCCATCCATCGTTTACGTCCGGACGCCTCTAGACTGTCGCCGCTGATAAGCAGCCGTAATTTAGTAGTAAATGTTTTCCCAAGAAATAGTGTTAGATTGATAGAATTCATCTCAAGGTCCGACCACGGGTGAAATTAAAAAAAATCACAACGGTTCTAGAGACACCTACGATAAAAGGTGACGCTTGGATTTATGTGTCTCCACCCCCGCCCCCATCTTCAGCCCCATCTCATCGATACGATAATATGTATGTGGGTTGGAGAAGAAACGAAATTAAATGCAAGTATGAGAGTAGGCGTTGGTGCGGCTGTCAATTTATAATAATAATGTATTGATAGTCTGGGTGGCTTAGAAATGATAATCGAAAGAGGCGGTGGATAATATGAATTATTTACACGCCTGTGCTGTGCTTTCCTGACTCGACCATAGTGGGAGTTTGTCTTAAATTTCTTGCTTTTTTTTTCTTTTGTCCGATTTAAGAAATGTAGCGGGTCGCTCTGGTCATGAATATTATAAAAACCAGATTGGATTGCCCTACTAAGACTTTTTCATTATCGCAGGTGTGACTTGTTCACACGCCACTGGGTGTTCAAAACTTGGTTGGTTGGTTGGTTGGTTGGTTGGTTGGTTGGTTGGTTGGTTGTCGATCAGTTGGTTGGTTGGTTGGTGGAGTTGATGGAGTTGGTGGGGTCGATGGATGGGTGATTAGATGGGCCAGTCACTCAGTGATCCATCGATCGGTCGGTCGGTTGGTTGGTTGGTTGGTTGGTTGGTTGGTTGATTGATTGATTGATTGATTGATTGATTGATTGATTGATTGATTGAATGACTGACTGACTGACTGACTGACTGACTGACTGACAGTTCGACCAATTGAGTCAAGCAGTCAGTCAGTAAGTCAGGTAGGCCATCAGTCGGTCGTGCATGTTCAGTTTTCTTACTAGATGTAGAATGAAAATGTCGTCTTTCGTATAAAACGTCTTAATATTACTCGACACTTTCACTTGGAACTTTCGCGTTAACTTACGCTCCTCTTAAAAATGATTTGTTATTCTGAATATCATTATCGAACCACTGAAAAACATGAACCAATTACAAAACTGTTATTTAAATTGGTTTAACATCTTATAAAGAGCACTTAATATCTAACCTACAAACAATGGTACACGTACGTATTTTTATTGCCAGACATATTTTTGTTGTGGTACGTGCAGTACATATATAAATATGATGCGCGACTGAATTCATTGATGATGGAATGTACAGTACATGACTTCTGCTGACCTTTGACCTGTTCACAGGTGCTGTTCACATTGCAAGACACGTAAATCATACAATCTCTCGAATAGAATCCTTGCGAATTACGACAAACAGACTTTTTTTTTCTTATTATTACTCAGCTTATAAACCCAAGGCGAATAAATTGTCCATAGCAGGAGACAGTTCCATTTCATGTTCTGATCTGCAGATCTGATGATACATGGATTATACGACCCCACAGTATAAAAGGCAGCAATGAAAACACAGTCGGTAGTCTTTAAGACGTTTAAATGTCTGCCGTTCTCCTTTCATTGGCCCCTTGTTACCATGGCAACACCCATTCATCGATATTCAGTACATGATTGTATGGCTTTAGGTTTCAACAAAAAATCGATGTTAGCTGAACCGTCGCCTCATTCAACCCTTTGACGTTGTAATATGACGGGACATGTCGCATTTTTTACAATAGATGGAAACATGAATAAATAATTATATTTTACAACTAGTAAAGCCTACAGTAATGATTAATAAAAAAAAACCATAAAGTATTCCTAAGATGAATCTCGTATAAAATGATGATGTTATAAATATTTTAAACAAAAAATTCATCCATAGCTAAAAAAATAATATGTATTATGTCATGTTAACGGTACACTCGCCGGAGAAATGAGACACGATTTAAATGTGAAATCCACACTGCGGTGTGTGTCTGCACTAAAGTGTTATGTAAATCGTTGAACTTGCATTTACCAGGGAAGATTCTGATAAAGGTCAGGGGTTAGGGAAATATCAAGCTGCTGATTGGTCAGATGACGATGAAGTCAAGATGATTCAGGGTTGTTATGATGTGGTCAATTTATTATCGTCTGACTAACGCATCGACACACTCACCGTCACTGACTAAACACAAAATTAGCATATATGACAACCGAAGACGACCGTAGCGACTGAAGCAGGTAAAAAATGCTTCTCTTTCTTGTCCTTATGTGTGTTTGATATTTATATTTCACTGTGTTGAATAAGACGATTTTAAGTTAACGTTTTATAACTGGTGAAATTCTGGCGATTCTGGCGATTTGTACGAAAAATTAGACATGTAAATATCGCCAGTCGAACGACTTCGTGAAATTTTAATTAGTCTGAAAAACTGCTGATTTGGATATACGTAGACCTTCGGGTTATGTATAATACGGGTTTATCTCGTTATTTTTTAAAAATATTAGTCGTTCATCTTAGGTTTATATTTATACATGTACGTTATTTCTTTGATAATTTCGCCGCCGCCGTCGTCGTGTGTCAATTTCAGTGCCTGACCTAGTACATTGAAGAAAATCGTCACGCCAATGTTAATATCGAAATTGACATGAACAGAGTACATGTAAGGGTTTGCTGCTTGAGAGTTGGTAATTCATGTTTTGTTGTTTGTCAGCATTTTTTCCGCTTGATGTTTCATAATTGATCACATATAGTTGTGGTTATATGTTGAAAGAGCTAAAAATGCTCAAAATAATATCGAGATTCACGCCAAAGACGTATAAGATTAAGTTAAAATTGAGCTGAGAGATTACAAAAAAACAGTTTCACTTCTTTGCTCATAACGTGTAGTATTTAAATTTACTGATAACAGCCATAATGTACTATGTCAGACAATTCCGATTAATTCTATCGGGACCGGGCCGCCATTAGCAAACTATTAATTGAGGGAAATATCGGCCCTGGAGTTGAATTGTTGTATTAATATTAAGAGTAAAGTTCTACTTCCAAATCTGCAAGTATGACTGATGGATCTTTCCAATGTAAATATTCAATATATATTAAGAAACGAGGCATGCAAATACGTAATATATATCATTCGGTTTTTGTTTTTAAATCTGAGTCAGGTTTAATCATCGACTGACGAATCCTGATTCTAGTTTATTCGTTTCAAAAATCAGCTCGTATAATTTATTCAAAATATCTCTCTCTCTCTCTCTCTCTCTCTCTCTCTCTCTCTCTCTCTCTCTCTCTCTCTCTCTCTCTCTCTCTCTCTCTCTCTCTCTCTCTCTCTCTCTCTCTCTCTATATATATATATATATATATATATCTGTTCATGTCAATATTTTATTCAAAATATGTCTATATATATATATATATATATATATATATATATATATATATATATATATATATATATATATATATATATATATATATATATATACACGTGCTATTTACCGCTAATTGGATAATTTGTCGAATGAAATTTGCGATAATTATACACCTGGAAATTTATTGCTTGATTATTGTTGGGTGATATGTCAGTTGTTAGAATACTTGTGATGACTAAGATACACTTACAATAGGGAAAGCTTTCATTTTAACACACAGGTTGCAGTTGGCTGAGTGTCAGTTGAAATTAAAGTTAAAGGGGCGATACAGGTGATTAGTCGCATTCACTCACACAACATCATTCTTAATTTTGGAATTTTCTCTTGATATGTGTAAAACAAGATATCAATTTAGCTATCATACTTGTGACATTTATTGCTACTACGCTTGACTGTTTTTATCTGTTCGGGGAAAGACATACTCCAGAAGATTGCTTTTTTCAAAATACAAGTAATTTTATTTCTGACAAACAGCCTTGCTCGCCCCTCTATTAATATATACAGAATCATATAATGTGAGGTGAATGGTTGTACATGAAATAATAGTTCTGTCATTAAGGTGAAATTTGAGCTATCATTTTCCAATTGGGTGTAGTTTCGAGTGATTACAAAATGATGATTTGTGCAAAATTGATGTCAAAAAACGAGGTGTGGTATGTTGATGAAAACCTCTCTATGGCCCAGGACAGGCTGTCAAGTCAAAACCATTGTATTTATTAATCTGTGTCATTTTGAATACCATTATCACGAATTATACACAGTAAAAGGGACATAATTTAATTATAATTGATTTATCTTATCTGATGTAATCAAAACACCAAAATCGTCCCCAGCTTCAAGTAAAAACACATACGTAAGCAATTTAGCTGAGCAATTGCGAGGCATCGATCTGACGACAACTAAGACGGAGCATGCGCAATGGCGTTTGACACAATTGTCGGCAACTCAACTCTGAAGAAAAGTTTATACAATATCGATCGTCAAAAATTCAGGCGGGAAATATTTGCACAGACGGCGTAAGATCCCTTATTTGATAAAATAGGTCTATGAAAATGTCGTTACGACCGAAAGCGTAAGATTTCTCTTGCCTGGGAGTCGAGTGCATCCTTTCAAGCTCGGCCGTTTACTATTCATTTGAAGGATTGATTATAGGTAATTACATAAATTTTGTTGTTGATGTAGTCAAGGATCGTGTGTTATCATTTAAAGATTAAAATAATTTACGAGATTGCAAAATAATTCACCAGAAACAGAGAGAGAATTATCATTTTATGATGGGAACAAAATATGTAAATTAAAGGAATGTGTTAAACGACGATTATAAAACAGAATTGAAATATGTCCTTGGTCATGAAAAGTCATCAAGGGAAACATAGACAGACGGCATTTGTAATTCTGACGTCACATGGCTTTGTTTACTATAATATCCGAGACGATATGTCAACAAAATGAGACCGTTTTTCATCTCAGTATGCAATATAATTCTTGCCAAAAAAGCCAGATATTTGAAACAATTACCTTTTTCTAAAACGAAATGGTAATAACTCATACGCTATGCAAAAATGATAAAATAATAAATGATGGTATCTTAAAAGAGGCTGTTTCTTGTTCAACATATGTCTATGACAGCAGAATCGCCATCTTAACGGACATAGTAAATTATATTAGTTCACGTATATATAATTGATTGGATATTTTTTGTATATAGAATATTGATACGAAAACTAGAAACAGTACGCCAAATTTACTTCTCCGTAAAATTATGTCATATTAGAATTTTTTTTTTTTAAATGTATAATTTTGGCTACAGATCGTTAGCCATTATCTGTTAGAATCATATCTATTTCCGTTTGATGCTAATACATCAGAAATAATGGCATTTATCGATCTGTTCAATGAATACCAATCGTGACTTTTGATCCCAAGTTCCGAAAACTCCCGAAGACACCTTTATTTAAGGTTTGGTTATAATGGGGAGACGGACGTGAGTGAAATGCAAGAATCGTTAATCACGCATAAAATTTTACATAATTCCTATCGTTTTGCAAAACTAACAACTTGACATTTCTGTTACTATGCCAACTGGTGCCTTTCTATCAAATATACGCCGAGATATTCCGAAGCAAACTACAGTTCGATTTTCGATTTCCTGTCGTGTATACAATTATAAGGAGAATTCTAATATTTGGGTTCGTAATGAAGTGTGCTTAAGTACGTACGTGAGGAAACTACAAATTCATGTTCTTTGGACAAGAAAGTAGCGAATATGTTGGTCTTGTTTAAAGTCACTTATTCTGAAAAGGGATGTTATCATATTATCCACCTAAAACACCTCCAGAACATACATACGTTTTAAACACTATTTCTTGTCAAATTTAAACAAAGAGGGTATACTTCAGGGTGGGGAGGGGTATACTGAAGCCGTTGTGCCTACTTCCATTATTGGCCACTATATTATAATGTAATGCTGTACTTCTCAATGACTGACACGTGTACATACACAAACACACACATACACACCCAACCCAACCACACACAGACAGACAGACAGACAGACAGACAGACAGACAGACAGGCAGACAGACACATATACATATATGGGTCTACGTGATACATGTTCATACATATATTAAACATCAATCATGTCAATCGTAAAGTGTGAAATTTTACGTTCAACAATTGCAATTTGATATTTTGACACCTTTGTACGTCATCGATGTACCCACTCACTGTGCATTCGATGTACCTACTCACCGTGTATTTCTGTATAATAGTGTTTGTTCACTGAAATGTCACGAATCGCGTTTTAAAAGAGTAGTTATGCAATCATGGAAGCCAGTTATATTGAAACAAATTGTCACCAGACTCGACAAATATCATACTAACATTCACTAATTTTCATTATCTGGCGCGAAAAAATAACTCAGATGTTGTCGTCTGACACAACAAATACTGAAGTACAATTGCTACATTTTAAACTACTGACATGCCTTAAAATGTATATGATGTTATAATGTATGTGATTTGGTGATGATTGGCTAAAATGATGGTAGCTCAGACAATGAACTACATGTAGCAACGTTGGTAAGATTTGGTATTACACCAGACGATAAAAATAGCAGTTCTAGTAAAAAGAAATTGTGGAGCCAGACAATAATAAAATGTAGTAAAATGTCAGTAAGATTTTTGTTGAGCCAGACGATAAAATGTAGCAATGTTATGATTTGTAAGATTTTTGTTGAGCCAGACGATAAAATGTAGCAATGTTAGTAAGATATTTGTTGACCCAGACAGCAAAATGTAGCAATGTTAGTAAGATATTTGTTGACCCAGACAGCAAAATGTAGCAATGTTAGTAAGATATTTGTTGAGCCAGACAGCAAAATGTAGCAATGTTAGTAAGATATTTGTTGACCCAGACAGCAAACTGTAGCAATGTTAGTAAGATATTTGTTGACCCAGACAGCAAAATGTAGCAATGTTAGTAAGATATTTGTTGACCCAGACAGCAAACTGTAACAATGTTATTAAGATATTTGTTGACCCAGACAGCAAAATGTAGCAATGTTATTAAGATATTTGTTGACCCAGACAGCAAAATGTAGCAATGTTAGTAAGATATTTGTTGACCCAGACAGCAAAATGTAGCAATTTTAGTAAGATATTTGTTGACCCAGACAGCAAAATGTAGCAATGTTAGTAAGATATTTGTTGAGTCAGACGATGTTCTGTTTCCCGCCAACTCGTTTGAATCGTATATTGAAGAACTATAGACAGCATATGGATTCCCCGCCAACGATCTTGGACTATCCTGCCATTTTCCTTCATTTTATCTTCCTGTAAAATTGTACACCTTCTGAACTCACCTATCGTAAAAAAATTGAAATGTAAACGATCGGCATTTAATATACGTGTCCTCAGCTATGAAAGGGCCCAAGGCATGTTACTACTATTCGATCTACCTGATAAAGAAACGAGCGTGTCCTCGCATAAATTTAATTACCATCGTCGTAAAAATTTCAATTCGACCATGAAGAACAAAATTATCCTAATTTAATTTTCTTCAAGAGAAAGAACAAGTCATTTATCATAAAAACTGGAATTCTCAAATAAAATGAATGGGTTTGTTTGATGTACTAAAATAAGTTAGACAAAGATAGGCTCACTCTCTAATCATTCCGATTAATTGAGCCTTTGACAGACAGCGTGCAAGAGTACTTGCAGTGTGTGTGTTTAATTCCCGGAATTAAACAGACACGCGTACTATATCAAGAAATTACTTTTAGAAGTCTCGCTGTGTTGTGAGTTTGCAATATAATTTATTTCCGAACACGGCCTCCTGTCATTATGTATACATACCCACTGAAAATATTACCTTAAATCCAATGTTTTAGTAAAGGTTGGTTGATTCATGTGGGAATGTGCATCAATTCGACGCAACGTTCTCATGGGTTTTGTTTGATACAGTGAGTATGAGAGATCTTAGCGATCGGAGTTTTTTCGTTCAACATGAGTAATTGCAGTTTGTTGTTTCATTCATAAGTCTATGAAGTAGGTGTAGTGTAACAAAATGACGGTCGGTGAGGTGGCATGGGTATCGAGAGATGAAAGTTTGGGGTGCACGGAAGGCACTGTGCACCGGTCACTCCTCGCTCTAGACTTTAATATATGTTCCAGTCACACTCCATCCATACATCGTCTCATATATTATCCCTTTTACCACAATACTTGATGTTCTAAAGTTATGATAGCAAAGTGATGGGGACATCGTCGGTTGGAAGTTGGAATGTTAACCAGAGAGGTGGAGGGAGGGGTATTATCTCATGAAAGTTCGATGTTTTATAGATTAGTATCAAACCAATTGAAGTTCGGGCATCAGATTCATGCACAGACAAGGAAAATATTCCCTGTCCGTGGCTTTAATTGAAGGTGCGCTATGGAATGGGTTATCAACCGATTGAAAAAAGGAGAAGAAATATGAGAGTTGGGTGAATGACCTACGTAAGATGGAATTTTCACCTGATGGAGATGAAGGGAGTGGGTTCTGTATGAATCAAGGAATGGTTAATTAAAATATACATTAACATACTGCCGAGAATTGGAATATACGATAGATTGATATAGTGTAGTTATTAAGCTGGTTAAATGTGGAGGAATGGGGTTTAATTAGTCGATGAAATATGGGGACTGTCCGCCGACGACAGGTAGTAGAGAATGGGGGGGAGGGGTGCTAAAATAGATCTTGGGACTATGCCATTGCTACGCATCCTTTCAACATGGTTCAATCCATTGCAATTCTATGGTTACCAGTAGATTTGCAATCAAAACTTCCACATCTCGTAGTTTTACAAGCAAAAGGTAACATTTTCACGAAATCGAAAGAAGATACAGTCGACCAGCTGAATGCTTCACCTTTGACCTAATTACATCTTCGAATAAGAATTTTAGATATATAAAGTTGATACTCGATGATACAATCTGCATTAATTTTCAACTTTGTGGAGAACTAGGTAGTTAAGCACAATATTCAAAGAGGATGGCCTCATGCGTTACCATGGAAACCATAACTGACATTACGCTTCCCAAGGTATAGTCATAGTTAAAGATATGGAAGAAATACAAGCAGAACTTGTGAGCTTTGTGCTTTATTTGCCACATTTTGTTAGCGAATTTGAGAACAAATGTGTAGAGCTTGATTATTAACATTTAATATGTCGATATATTATAGAAATAATAAACTTTTGGTTGTATTATCCCATCAAATATAGAGTGCTCGTTTGACACTGATTTCCATCTCAGAAGACATTCCTCATTAGCATAATAAGTATTTTTTCAGACAGTTCGCATAATAATTTACTAGACTTTGCTATGTTTCCTTCGTTACGTCACCACGGGAGATCTCACCTAAATGGGGAGCAATTTTCTCAGTGGTGAGAAAGTCTCTCCTGTTCTGATAATAATGAGTCACGACGTGTAAGGAAGCGTTCTGTACGACGAAATTGAGAATGCTAACGTCTAGGGATCGGTTTCACGTGACGGCACGAATACGCATCGCTGGCCTGTGTACTCACCAAGATGGCGGTCCGAAAGACAGTAGGTCTTTTTTTCTCTCTCGTTTTTAATATTATCCATGTCGAAGTTGTGAACTGTTTACCAATGTTCCAGTTCTTGTGTGACATTTGGGCATTTTGAATCTTAAATTTTCGGTATCTTCTGCATTGGATACTATAGCAGCAGTATAGAGATAATGATATTCGACTGGTGATTGAAAATGTTTGTACAGACGAAATTGTATCCCCACTTTCCACGGAGACATTGATTTGCAAAGGAAAATGCAATGAATGCGAAAGCTTAACGTGTAATCTTAGATTTTAGGGAATCGATAGCGAGACGAGAGAACACGTTCTAGCATTCAATGAAAAGAACTTAATCTACGTTAAGCATCACAGCGTTATCAGGGCGTACAGTGTACATGCAACCTCTTCTTTTTCGTGTCTATGGAATTTGCTTATTTTAACCTTTCGATTGCGTAGTACATCAGCGAAAAACTTATTTAACCAAAACAATTCTTATATTACTGTAGTTGCTTTTGTGCCCCCCCCCCCACCACCACCACAATTTTCATAACCTTAAATTCCAAACAAATAGCAGTGTCATAACTTCGCTAAAAAAATTAAGTCATACAATTTTTCAGAAAAGTTGGGTGGATGAATTTTAAAGGTTAAGTTGGAAGTCTAGCCTAAGAGTATTATAAGTAATACATTAATATTTCATTCTAAACCCAATAGTCAACTTCTAACAAACACATTCTGAAACTGAAGCTATCTTTTCTATGCATAAAAAGTAATAGAAAACCACTGAGGCACTAAACGTAGAAAGAGTGAAAATGTGCATATAGAATGTAATGGCGGGTCGCCCCCTTTATCCACTCAGTTTTGCTATTAGAATGCAATTTCTACTGTAGTTTGGATGAAAATTTAAACGACAGTCAGAGATGTTGTCAGATATCATGTCAGGACAAAGGTTACGATTGCAGAATATGAACTACACGTCTGCATAATTTTCTTTTTCGATAATTCCCGGGTGAATAAATGAAATGATATTCACATATTTATGAAGATCATATATGACACGGCGGTACGCAAAAAGATAATTTCTGTGACCTGATAGTTTGTGAGAGCTCTATAACAGAATACAGTTATCACAAAGTGGATGTATACACTTATAAAGGGTTTTCAATCTTGGTAGCCATATTGTATTCTGGAACATGTAATTATTCTTGCCAATTAATCATGTTATTATGGATATTTTTAAAGGTACATTACTACTACAAGCCATCTTCTAAACTACTTTACAAAGTGATTTTCAACGTGTTATATCTTTCTAAATTGATGATGTACGTACCTGCATATCCTGTGCCACTCAAATTTGATCTGAGCTCTGTTTTGTATGTACAACTTCGAATCTTAGGCCCCGAATTAAGATATATGTTAACGTCAAAGTTGTCTAATCACGGGCTGTCTGTGAAGTATACTCACTTGCCAATTGCGTGCTATTAGTTGCCACATAGAAAAAAACAAAACATAGTACAGATATTGCAACTATCGACTTTATTGAATGCGTAATTAAATATGACATTTACCATAATAAATTAATACGTTCCCAAAATAACTTCCGGGGATTCCAAATAATAATAATCGAAGCACGTCATTCACAACAATAATTAGTAATAGATTTTTAATACTTATGACACTCATTTAGTTAACTCACCTCATCATCATTACCGTGACGAAATTAAAGTAACTTGATATACACAATGAATCTTACTAAAATTACATTATGAATATTTTAGTTACTTGTAGTCAGATGGTTGGTTGGTTGGTTGGTTGGTTGGTTGGTTGGTTGGTTGGTTAGATAGTTAGTTAGTTTTTTACTTAGTTCCTCAACTATTTCAGTTATAATGTTAAGTGTATTAGTTAGTGTGTTAGTTACAAAAAGTGTTGGTATCTTCGACTTGTTTCGCACCCCTGCGAGCTTTCCAAGAAGTTTGCAATTGATTCGTTCGAAAATTCACTTCGAATTAGAATTAGAATGTTACCGTATACCCATTAGACTTAAATTTAAAAAAAAAATACTCATTTTGACTATCCCTTCCAAATATGCTTCGGATCCATAATTTAGTTCTCATCACAAAGAAAATTTAGCTATAAAATTGACTTTACTCATTTTTTGTCTTCAAAGCATTCTGCCAAATCTGTCTGGTAGAAAGGGAATGATTCCTACATGGTATTTCATTTAGATTTGCTATTTGAACATCGGAGGACTGGTTTCTTTGTTAATCTCTCATTTCTTTGTTCTTGTCAATGGCAATTGATGTTTAAAAGCTCACGGCTTACGTTTTTAATTCCAAATCTAAAGTATATCTTGAAGCTGTAGTCTGGTTGCCATGGAAACACTTTGCAGTCTTCATCAATGCGCCATTTAGTTGGTTGAAGTAATCGCTTCAACTGATGATTGTAAAAGATTTAATGTAGTTCTCGAACACATATTTATTTTGATTATTATAATAATAAAACTTTATGTGTTTTACGAACTAAAGAAATTTCATTAAAATAGTGCATTGTTTTGTAATCAATGGTACCCATTCATATATATCTGTCTCCTGGAATTCTTGACATGACCTTATCACGTGATGCACTCAAGAGCTAACATTCTGACTTAATTTATACCGTCAATGAAAAGGTCATGGCAGATCGAGTTAACGTTTCTGAACACTTAATGTTAGTATAAATGTCATTTATGTGTTGTCGTGTGATTCCGAGATCTCGTGAGACTTCATCAGTTGTATATTTTTCTCATATGTCTTCCTTTTTCTTCTTCTATTTCTTTTTTAATTTCAGATATCTCTACAAAGTCAAAGTAGTTCCGTTAAAGGCAAGGAAGGAAGCACTGAAAACATTGTATTTGAAGACAAGAAAGAACTGAGCTCACCCGCTCTTATTTGCAACGTTCAGGTGCACAAAAAGATGCGATTATTGAGTTTGATGGACAGCGACGCCACCGTGGAGAAGTTGCAAAACCAAGAGTGGGACAACTCTATACCAGTTTGTCCGGACCCAGTCGATCATAGGCGAGTAAAGTCAACCGAGATAAACTCCAACACTGAGTTTGGAACTTTTAGTATGCCATCGGACTCTACAAATAAAAATGAGTATGATTTGAATATCGATTTGGACTCCGCCTACCACTCCACTTATGAAATTAACGAAAACCACTTGGAGAAATCCTATTCTGAGGAATCGATTGATTCGAATTGTGCCGATTACTGCCTAAATATTGCCTCCACGGAATCGTTTACACTCGACAATACTCGGACTCGCTACGGCCATGGTCGGCCACACTCGGAGGATCCGACCAGGAGTCGAAGTATCGTTGAAATTCGGGAGAGTTTGGAACAAAAGGTGAAACGGCTACGGGAAGAGAAGGCTGAAGTCGATGAAAAAATTCGCCTTGCGCAGGAAGAAGATATTATCCGGTCGCAAGAAAAGGTGAAATTTCAACAGCAACTTGCGCTACACAGGAAGGAGAGGTTAAAACGTGTTATTGGTGGACTACGGAAAAAATTGGATGACCAAAGTCACAGATTACAAGAAGGTTATAATAATGTCTTACTAGTGAAAAGAAATCTGATGCGTAGTAGAAGTTTTGCCAAAAGAGATCGACTAGAGCGAAATGATTCCAGAGAGGCGCCATTTTGAAGGACGTGGCGCCATTTTGAATTTGAAAGGACGCGGCGCCATTTTGAAACTGATAGCGCCATCTTGAAGAATTTATTTAAGGTATCCATATACCCGTCAGCAGTTATCGCCCATGAACGTTGGATGCTTGTATGAATATGAATATGAATATGGACAATTTCATATCAGAATCTTATTTATAACATATTTATTTATATATGTATTCTCTACTCTATTAATACATTTATTTATTTGTTTGTTTGTCTGAACATACCACAATATTTTGTTTTATGGACACAACATTGTTTACTACTCTTGGTGACATATATTCACATAATATTACAGCATTGTGAATATTATCAAGTGATCGGGCATTGCATACAACCCACACATTACAAAGTTGATTTTATCATATCCAGGCTCTATGATTTTATGTTTTAGTAAAAGTCAGCTATGGACTCATAATTTTAAATTTATAGTTTTTTTTATAAGAAATGTGTATTTTTTATTTTTCTATATTTAGCCAGATAATCCCCCAACACATGTGATTTAACACTTACCTCTAACTTCTAATTTAAAGTTGTTATATAATAAAGTTGTATAGGAAAATTATTTCGGCAGGACTGAGGAGCACTGGGTCCAATGTATGTTTACGACTTATGTGTTGTATACCAGCATTCATTTTATGAATCATGCCAAATGATCAGGACTGGCATTAGGGTTAGGGATTCTAGAATACAGGATCAAATTTATAAAGTAGTCAGAAGCTTCCTCGAGTGTAAAATTGTTATCAAATTCGAGTTTGGGCCCAGTGTCCCTCAGGCACACCATTTTATTAAACAGAATTCTAGTAAAACAATTAAATCAAGATGGACGCCAAGAGCAGTCGTTCTTGCAAGTCGATAGTTTTAGATTTCATGCCATCACTAAATGATAATTCATAAAAATGGAGTACATTTTCATTACATGTTTTTTTATTCGTTTATAAAGTTCTTTATAGTGTTCTATAAAGTAGTCGAGAGTTTTAGTGGAAAATATTTAACTGCCGGCATTAATCATGACGTTCAAAGATTGTCGGAATTACATACGACGAACAATAATGGCGCGCCATGACGTCATTGTTATGATTTTTTTTTATTTAGCAGTCATTACCTCTTCAATGTATACCAAATTTCATCATCCGATTGATAACATGAAATGAATATTCGAATACTCTAAATCAACTGCATCTATGCATGCATATTTAACATCAAAAACACGTCGCATAGATTAATTAAAACAACGCCTTCGAAGGCAAATTATTGATTACATACACAGTGACGTCAATGTGACGTCACATAAAGTCACTATGTACATACTAAGATGTTATAAATTGTACATACACCAGACTCTCCTGGTATCTTTAAAGTTCAAAGTTCATGTACGTGCTCTGTAGTACAGATACGGCGGGAAAAGAAAGTGCAGACGATAGTAGTAATTTCCATGTGCCAGTCATTCCACATTCATACAGTAGTGTGAAATGAAGAATTGTATCGCGGGAAGTCATTGTTGCTGACATCACAACATTTTTTGGTTGAAATTGAAATATTTTTCTCTCGCTGACATGAACTTTAGGTATATTCATTCCAGTGTTGTGATTTGAAAGATACAGGCTGACTTCGTAAAGGAGTCCGAGGTGTCTTGGACTTCATTTTAATATGTATTTATACTAATTTTGGACGTTCAATTGAATGCGTTACTTTAATTGTAAAATGTTTCTGGGGAAGAAAGAATGCACGTCATGATAGAATTGATGATGTAGTGTCAACCACGAGAATTTTCGTCCTTTTTTTTCTAAAAAGTGTGATGCAAATCGTTTTCTCAATGTAATTTTCTGTATAATCGGTGCTCTGGATTTGAAACGTTGATATCTGTTATTGTACTAGTATGACGTAATATAGAGTAGTGTGACGCATGCGCCATGATTACAATTGGGCGCATGCTCATTAAAAAGGATTATTGAAAATGAAGTGGGACTATTTCGACTAACATTGCGTCGTGTTGATATAATTCTTTGGTCTTGGTCGCTGACAGTAAACGTACACCGAAATTCACAAAATGGTGTGTATGTTTGAAATACAGCACGCACAATTTTTATTTCAAAGGGATGAATTTAAAGAATCTTAATGACAACCACCTATCAACAGGTGGTTGCGTTTTTATTCACGCTATTTTATGCTTATTTCTACAAGTTACCATGGTAATACTTTAACCCTGACGGTCTCAATCTTGCATAAAAAGTTCATGATTATTCAAATAGTGCCTGATAATTGAAGATAAATTCGAATCACAATATTTACTTTTAAATTAAAGTAACAACATGTTATGAAATGGGTTGAGTCTTCCGATTTGTCACTCTAGGTATTTCTGAATCTTCATCAGAAACAAGGATGTTTGAACCAAAGACTTCTTTTTCGGCCTAAGCTTACAGAGTTGTTATTATTTTACATAAATTATGTAACATAATATTATGGAAATATACGTAATTTTTATACATTTTGTATGAGGAAACACAGACACAAGGACGCGCTTGGTTAAATTAATCTGGGTGTCACGTGATTTGTTTGACCCGTTGTTGGTTCAATTTTGGTATCTTAGAATTATTGGCGCACTGCGCAGCCTTTGCCCTTTTGAGCTTGACTACATTAGATGATATGGTCTTGTAAGGAAATCAACAAAAAAATCTACTTTGAAACATCGGATGTCTATGCAGTTCAATACGAAATTATGACTATCCTGCACATGCCGGGTCAAACTTAAGAATCCGAGGTGAATTCTTGTGCCTGTGTTTTCTTGTGAAAATCTCGCGAGATAAGTTTACATATACACTTCTCTGTAATTATTCTCAACTTGTGTAAAATATGCCTTGGTATGGCTCCCCTTGGTTTTATATTGTTACACTGGTTTTTCCCTTACTACCGAAGAGGGCGCTCTCCTGTAGCAACTTCAAATAGCAGAAGAACAATTTCGGAAAATAAATAGACAGCAATTTAAAACTTTTACTTACGGCAAGAACACATTTTAGGTTTGGCATAGCAGTGTGATATTGCCATCCATAAACAGCTCCCTCGACGGCATCAAATTGAAAGAATTTTTGTACTTTCCGTTAGTATCAGCCTTGTGTTCTTCTACAGTTATTTCAAGAACTTATTAGCCGTGTCTTAACTTGACATTATTTTTGCCAAAAAGATATTATATTACTTCAAATTACATCAGAGGTGATCGAATTCTAATGCAATATTGACTTCATATCATGTGAGAAGGGTTACATTTCTTCAAGTTAACACGGTTTGCATTCTTTATTTTTTTACATATCAAAACTTCCATGTTCATGCAAGACTTATTCCGTTACAAGTAATTGTCATCTATATTGATGACTTCAACTGTAAAAGATTGTGATGCTTTGTTGATGTTTATATTAAAAAATAGTAAATAGTGAAACACGTTTACAGTTGCCAAGATGGAAGGAGATGTAATAAACTTCCAACAGAATACTTGTCCCCCAAGTAATGATTCAAATAGTGCAGACATTTGTAATTTGGGGACAAGTTGTAATGTTATTGACATTTGTTTATTTATTGGCCGTGAACGAGGCTGGTTTGTAAATACAGAATTTGATGATGCCCACACGTTTCGATAGTACTTATATAACCATGATGAAACGTGAGTGTGTTCGCCTTAACAGCAACGTAGTAACCAAAATGTATAGTATCACATGTAAAAGTATTTATAGTTGTAAAAAACGTAGGGTAGAAGTACTTTGTAGTGATGTCTGTAGTACGACTAGGCATCGTTGTGGTGCCAAATGTCCCTTTTGGGCCACCGTCAAGACAAAGTGTCTTGTGTACTAAGTTTGCCAGTTGAGTGCTTTCCGAGTGCTAGTGTATTCGATTAATGATATTATAGTAATGGTACTTGTAAAATGTTGGCGGTTTTTGTAGCAATCTTTTGAGATTCAAGTAACCATGGAATGTATGTTTACCTTTCTTTTTTTCACTTCTTAGAACTTTTAGGCCAAAAAAGAGAATTGTTTCTGGTCAGAACATTATGTCTAAAGTTATGCGACGATCGACGCGATTTTTTTTTTTAATTCTCAAACCTGTCACTCAGTTTCCTATTTATGGCAGTTCCTGTTATTTTTATGTAGTACTTTAGAGCAAGTGTGTATGGGGGCAGTTGTCATTTGTCATGATTGGCTCTGCAGTTGTCTTGAAGTACGGAGGGTTATTTTTGTGTTTCCCCCTGGATCCGCAGACCGCATGGGCTGGATAATTATAAACACGAAAAAAAAAAGACTGATGCGAAGTGATGCGCGCTGACCAGAAACAATTCTTCTTCTTTTTTGGCCTTACTTGAGTATTTCCTTTTCAGGAAAGACAGACAGATTGATTACCCTCTCCCTATATACATGAGATATATACTGATGCATAGAAGTTCGATCTTTGATACAGACAGGGCATTTGGCCAGGACTACAAACATTGCAATGATACTACTAGTAGAGTTTGAGTACGCTAGGGTTGCTAATTTTGAATTAGTTAAACAGCGCCCTCGTGCTAACTTTGGCCGACCAAAAAAAACACTGAACAGAGTTTCAACCACAAAATACATTACTTTGAAACCTGGTAATCAAAAGAAATATTGTATTTTGTTATAATGTGAATGTAATAAATACGTCCAGATGATTTTCTTCGGCTTAGTTTCGTCAGTTTATTTCTTGTTAAAGTGGCACCAGCTGAGTGTATACGAGTAAACTTTTTTCTTTCTTTTTTCTTGTAAACGTTGTTGTTGCACTTGCATGTCACGAAGCATACTATGGATTTTGATAAGACTGGAGGATATGTCGTCTTTTACTATTTTTTCTGTCATAACGGCACCGGCAAGGTGCACTGAACAAAGACAACAGGGTGACGTCATAACTAATGTGACGTCACCCACATATCATTAGTTTCTATAAGAATTCGTATGACTACATATACAGTAGTATCATGGAAGTATGTGGGTTATACTTCCATGGTAGTATAATGTATGTCGATGCAAGCCTTCTATGGCATAACAACTGCCTTGCTATTTGCTTTGTTAGAACTGTTGGTTACATCATCAACATTTTTGTATACTATAACAAATTACGTCATCGATACAGGTAAAACACATGTGTTTTGCCATTTGTTCTCTAACCAACCAGAGTACAGAACGCCATTTGCGACCCTTTAACTTCTTGAGTACAAACAACATTTTATTCACAGATACATACACGAGTCTGGTTTCCGTACTGCGCTCTGAACGTGACCACTTTTAACAAAATATTAAAATGAATTCATTTATGATGGAAGTTTCCGTCATTTAGGTCTAAAATTATGTCGACTTTTGCGAAAAATTACAGAAAAATTTAACCCCCCCCCCCCCCTAAATTCTCAGTAGTAATATTGATGGGAAAGTGCTTGGTGGGGGATGTGTTTGGTACAGAATTTGGCCTCTTTTTTTCAAAATAAATTAGCAGAACACCAAAGTTTTAGAAAATCGGACAACAAAGTTTGTTTAATATGTCAGTCTGGATATATCAATGCACCTTGGACTGAGTCCATACACTACACTTAATTTATGCCTTCAGTGATTGGATCATGTCACATGCAAGAGCAATAACAATCATGCCTTCAGTGATTGGTTTAGATCATGTTACATGGAACAGCAATAACAAGTATGTCTTCAGTGATTGGCTTAGATCATGTCACATGGAATAGCAATAACAGCTGATCTGATGACATGCATATCAACTCTGAAAGTCAATCACACCATGAACGCCGTGTGTCGTGTGGTGACTGGGTTTATTTTATCTGCTACTTGGTTCTAGGGATTGATCGGCCCAATTAAAAGACTTAGCACAGTTATGAATAAATGTTTAATTCAAGGTACCTTACTTGAAATGGTTTGTACACTGCATGCTTCGCGCCGGGCTTCGCGACATGGCAGCAGGTTGCTTACTTGACTGTGATTACATGTGACATATATTTGCGTGAGTTACATCTTCAGACTTTCGGGTTTGGGGATTTCCCAATCGGATTGATGACTGATACTCTACGACAGGATCCCAGACAAATTCTTATTTGAATAATGGTAAGTCGCTCAGTGTAAGCTCTTACACTTGCTTCTGTTTATGACATTACACGTGCACGTACATACCTGTTTCCACTTCTGCAGCTGCCGAGTCGAGAACCGTGCATGCCTTTACCTTAGTAGTAGCCGGTGAATTGTACAAATACGCGATATCTCGGCTGCTTCCGAAATTTCCTTCATAATTTCCCATAAACTGTTCTGTCTCACTGAGAAGATCTTAATTCCTCTGACAATCGCAGAGTTCACTATCACTGCAGACTGAGGAGACTGCAACGTTCGGAACAGATTTTAAACATTGAACGCCTAGTACGAAGTAGTTTGTAAACGTCAAATCTTGGACGCATGCCAACTGTTCATTATCACTCATTTTAGACGGGCTAGTTTGATGCCTAGACCAATCAGATCTCTCGATTTGCTGCATCAATATCCTGGTATAATATGTTGGATAATGCACAGGTGGGTATGATAATTTGTAGATACAATATTTTTTGGGGTCTGTCACTGCTAATCTTTATTTTTCGAGAATTAGGAATCAAATAAATCATTTGCCACCATTTGTGACAGAATTACCTTCAAAATGTCAGTAATCGAAGATAGTGTCAATAGCATTGTTGTACAACTCTAGGGTACATATAGGCAGTGATTGATGTTTGTCATCAAGTTTGATTTTAAGAAATTACTGTATTTATTGTATTTATTTATTTATTTATTCGGACTGTAGAACTCGTTCTTGTTATTTATTCGGACTGTAGAACTCGTTCCTTTACATACATACATACATACATACATACATACATACATACACACACACATACATACACACACACATACCTACCTACCTACCTACACACACACATACATACATACACTGTCTCATACATACATACATACATACACACACATATACACACATACACACATACATACATACATACATACATACATACATACATACACACACATATACATACATACATACATACAAAAATACATAATTTCATAAATTTTAAGTTATAAACATCAATGTTATGTATACTTTATCATTGTTTAATAACTTTGTTCAAAATGTGTACACTTTTTACAGAAGAAAATACATCCTCTTCATTTCCTTGAATGATATATGAAAATATGTACAAGATTTAATATCACTTACAATTTGCCACACAAACTTGTGGTCTTGCTCCAAAATGATCTCAAAGAAAAACACAACATTAAAAGAAAATCAACACAATTAGAATATATATATATCTTGTTTGGTTGTCTCAATAAGATAGCTAGTTGCTACAAAAACAAAACATAAATAATAAAACTAATTTTTTTTTTGTAATAAACTAGAAAAATATATACATCTGTTTTGGTATAGTAATAAATCAGTTATGTCTTAAGTCTGACAGGATTGACATGTTTACATAATCCAAATTCTCTCATTACACCAGCGATATAAAGAAATGTTAAACATTTTTCTTTGTTTGCTTTTTACTATTTCAAACATGTTGTCTCTCATTACACAAGCAGTATCATAAAATATTGAACATTTGTCTTTTTGTATTGGTGACGAGTTCATTTTTTTTTTAAATATTGGTGATTTTACTCAGCTGTTTCAGGATGTACCTATCAACAACTATTTCTCTTTTATCACATCATCCTGTTTTCACCACAACTTGGATTGTCCCCTAAGATTGTGAATGGTGGGTTATACCGTTTGATCACAAAGAAGGGGTGATTAGGTTCGGTGGTAGGGGTTGTACTACTCATTTGACATTTTGTTGCTTGGGCACCTCTTGGTAACACATTATTTAATGTATATGCACACATCTGCATCTTTTTTCGGTGATATTACATGTAACACTGCATTATTAACATCATTGCGTGATCAATGTCTGTAGGAGGTGGATCAGAAGGTCTTCGCAATAGTTGCAAATTTTACAATTCCAAAGTGATTATAGTTACTATCAAAATTGATTCTTGGAACTACAGCTGTTGATCCTCTATCTCAAGACAGCTTACAATATATTGGGGTATGAATACAAACCAATGTTTGTAAACTTCCCCATATCACATCCTAGCATAATCATTTGTCAAATTCGGGTATTTTGTTTTTCTTTTAACAACAAATACTATGGTACTGTATACTTCCTAGGAACACTGTTCTATGAAAGGCTTCAGATACAATGCATTCTATTGTACTCAAGACAAGACAACTTCCATGTCACATCCTGGCATCAATTTGTTTAGTTTGGATGCCAACATAGTTTCTTACTAAACCATGTCTGGTCAAAGTCCCTCAGTCAGCACAAAAAATTGTTCAGCCAATCAGTGAATCCCAACTGTACATTGATGTATGCAGTGTATAAGTAGCAACTTGAGCTGACAAATATGCCATATTTGGACATTACATAACTGCCCCAATAAACACTAACTTTATGAGGGACTATGTTATTGGTTAGAATTTTGTGATTGATTAACAAAGACATGATGTTAATGACTGCATGGGTTTCTGTGGATGAATTTTAAATTGCATTTCAGGACTTCTAGAGTAACGACTTTGACTATACTGTAAGTGGAGGTGTAAATGGCAATGATACTGTATAGGAACTAGACTACAATTTGTTCATATGACAGCTATGATGTCTTGATCAACTAATCCATTATGTGCCATACCAGTCCATGTTTGACCTCCTGCTAATAAATGGTACCAGCTTTATTTTACATTTCAGACATCAAAATCCACAATAGTACATGATAACATCTTTCACAGTTCTGATATAGGTTTCAGCAGTGTTTTTATTAAAGGCAGTAAGCAGGTAAAATCTACTTGTGTTCCCCTGTTATTTTACCAGAGTTCCTGCCAATATGTTTGTACAATATATTGGCAACTATGCCAGTTTTACCATACTCCCCCCTTTTGTCACCGGGGTTCCCCCAAAACACTGTCCAGGGATATTACTCAAGGAAAAAAGATGTCTACCAAAATGACAACTATTAACATTTCAGTATGTATTGGTCAGATATAAACAATAACTATAAACAACAAAGGATGTATATATAGACTGTAAGATATGCTGTGTCGCTGTGCCCTCACCGGCCTGAACTGAAAGGGGTTGACTGATGTGTGAGGGCGCCCCATCATGGCATACATTACAGACTACAAAGATTAATGCACTTTGTGTCAGCTTATATTGTAGCAGTCAGAGTGAACTATTTGAACATTTCTCCAAAATGTCAACAGCTCATGATTTATTTCAACCAGCAGTTTCATATTTGAAAGCACAACTCCATTAACTACACACTGATCTTTAACCTGACCTTTGACTCTAAATATGAAACTTTTGTTTTTCCTATCAAATTTTACTTCATGTCAACATTGTATGATTATTTCATGACATCAATCAGCTTCAAGTATTTCAAAACATGACTCTAGTGAGTTCCCACTGACTTGACCTTTAACCTGACGTTTGACCTAAACAATGACACTGTTTGGTTTTAACATCAATGTTACTTCAGTGAAAAAATCCAATACACTGTAACACTGTTTATACTGATTCATTCTTACAAGTTTTATCAAGTTCTCCATGTTCTCAAAGGGGGAGCAATTTCCTGTATCCACAACAAAATCAGGTGTATTTTCTTACGGCTATTTATACAATGATCATTATCCATAGAGCAGTGGGTCATAAAAATATTTTCTAAAACTTAATTAAATCAAGTTCAGAATATCAAATATTTTCTTGAATGTGAAATCCCTGTCCCTTTACTGTGGTGTAACAATTTAATTCTCAAAATTATCACAGTTCCAAATCTTTTTATCAAATTTAACTGCCAGAGATATAAATAATAAACAAAGCTTGTCAACATAAAAAAGTCATCAACTTCTGTCTGATATCAAAACGAGAGCTCTTTAGACTCCAAAACTTTCTTGTCTCTCAAATAAATAGAATAGCAGTCACATATGACTGACTTTATTTAGTTCGTCAATTTTCATAAAACTTTTTATTTTGGATTTCCATCCAAAGTCTCTACGTATTGGGTGTGTTTAATGAAAAGTTACTGGGCTCTCTTGTCATGTGACCAATGTCTAGTCAATTATGTATCATCATATTCGTCCAGTTTTGGCAACATAAAGACTGCATTATTAACATTATTATGTTATCAAAGTCTGTTCGAGATGGATTGAAAAGTCACAGATGTTAAAATTTGACCATTCAATAGAGACTATATTTAACAGTCCGAAAGCAATCACACTGTTACAAACCACATTGGCATTCTAAGTTTTGTTATGGCTGTCATCTGTGTATGTTTGAATGTTTAGATATCAACAACCTACAAACTTGGTATTCAATATACACCACTGTACATTTCCTAATTGAAGCTAGTACTCATAGATACATGAATATTAACTTGTAAAGTTTACACAAGACTTCAAGTTCTACTGACTATGAACTGCTGTTCTAGTCATAAAAAGATTGCCATGAAACTGAACATGAAAATGGAAATTTTGAATGATAGTAAAATGTTGATTCTTTTCAGGATATAGCTTCAATTAGAAATTGTAAAATACTCAAACAAAACTTTACAAATTTTACCCTGTGTACATGTGATAATTTCTGATGTCTTGAACTTCAGAGATTATTTTCCATCTGTGTAAGTTGTTGGGATGTTTGAACGATTTTTGTGTGATTTCTCTCATGATGTCTTGATATGACTTATAACGATGATTTTCCATTGGTGTAAGTTGCGGAGATGTTTGACGAGTTTTCTTGTAGTGTATTCTTTTCTAATGTTTGGAACTCAGAGATGACTTTCAATCTGTGTAAGTTGCTGGGATGTGTGAATAGTTTTCTTGTGATTTCTCTTCTGATGTCTTGACTTACAATGATGGTTTTCATTGTGTGTAAGTTATTGAGATGTTTGAAGAGTTTTCTTGTTGTGGATTCCTTTCTGATGTCTTGAACTAAACGACGATTTTCCATCTCTGTAAGTTGTTGGGATGTCGGATGTATGCAAAGAATATCTCTATCTGACGTCACTTGTCATCATGCTTATTTAGATTTCTGGTACATTTCTCCTTTCTCTGATTCTGATGAAACTCTCCTCAATCTTGGTGTAATGTCCTCAATTTTCATGTCCTGATAACATATACAAAAAAATTCATGATTATGCAAAAATAATAGGGTTTTTGCCTTCTGTGCTCCAAGACTGGAATTCCACTTTAACAGTTGATTTTCTCCTTGTATATAGGTTTTTAAAATCTCTTATTAGAATTTGTTTTAATTTAGTAATTTTACCTGATGTGCATTAATTCTTTTTTTGTATGGTATTTTTTAATGTCTCTTTTCACTATTGTGCAGTGCTTTTGAATATTTTATGAGAGGAAATGCTTTAGAAATGAAGACAACTGCAGAGCCAATCATGAACAAGCAAACGACATCTGCCCAATATACACACTTTTTCCAAAGTACTAACTTGAGAACAGTAACTGCCATAAATAGTAGATTGAGTGACAGGTTTGTTGAGAATTAAAAAAAAAAAAAAAAAAAAAAAAAAATTGCATCGTCACACCACTTTAGACTGACTAGAAGCAATTATATTTTTTTGGCCTCAATGTATATGCCTTCAAATCATTGGATATCTTGAAATGGCTTCATGTCGACCTGTTTAGTTAAAAAAGCTCAATTGTGCTAACCTGTGTAGTTATCTGTATTTGCTGCTGAAGTTGACACACATCCTGAGATGGAGTCTCGGACTTGTGTTCCTGACAGATGTATTCATCCTCCTGGCCAGTATATTGTTCTTGACAACTATTATCCCCAGATTTGAAAGTCACCTCACACTCTTCCAAAGTTGAACTCTTGCAAGCTCCATGGCAACACACATGCATACGTAACTGAGTGATGAAACGAAATGTCATTCCGCAATGGTGACATTGGTGAGGCTTTTCTCTGCTATGTGTCAACATATGGTATTTGAAAGACTCCTTGCATGCATATTTCCGATCACACCCTGCGTAATCACATTTGAATTGTTTAATCTCAGAATGTGAATTCTTCATGTGTTTTTCTGTATAATTCACAGTTTTGAATATCTTTCCACAAATGGGGCAAGGTCTTGATAACGATTCTGTGATTTCCGTTCCACCAACAAGGCTTGGCTTGCCATTGAAATTAGACACCCAGCTCTCTGTGCTGTCACATGGTTTTGTTTTTGTTTCTTTCTTGGCTCCTCGACTTGAACTGATTTCAAAACAGGACCTTCCTGTATAATCTACATCTGCCAGAGACATTTCCACACCCTTGTACTTCCATTGTACAGTACAGAAATCTAATAAACCACCTTCATCCTTCTCATTCTCACTGCTTTCTCTTTCTGCGTCATCGTCAGTTTCAATCTGGCTGTAGACGGACTCTCTCAAGTCCACGATGCCAAACGTATCATTTTCAGAACTCATGCTTACAACCATGTTGGTTGGGTTCAGTGTACTACTTAGATTCTCTTTACCCTAATAAAGGAAATCCCATACATTTTTTATCAGTTGCTTGTACAGAGCTAAAAACTACCCAATAGGTTGGAGAAGTTACAACATAAACTTTAGCTCCTGATTTTAAATTGATAAGCATATCACTAGGGCCCTCCCTTGAATATAATGGTTAAGTCTTAGACATTATAGGCAGTGCTCTCCCTTTGGAATAATGGTAAAGTCATAGAAATAGTGAGCGGGGCTCTCCCTTTGGAATGATGGTTAACTCTCAGAAAATAGTCAGTGCTCCCCCTTGAGAGAAACGGTTAAGTTTTCAAAATAACAAGTATAGCTCTCCCTTGAGAATAATGGTTAAGTCTTACAAATAACAAGCAAGGCTCTCCCTTGAGGATAATGGTTAAGTCTTACAAATGATTGGCACAGCTCTCCCTTGATAATAATGGTTTGGTCATTTGGATTTACATAACAATGCAACATAGTATCTAGTGTTCCTTTTGTTTGTACATAATTTGGAACTCACAACTTTACACTATGGTGCGGGATGGGTGGGGGGGTGGGGTGTCGGCTGAATCACACACAAATATAATCGTATGTATTTAAACACTTGTCATGAATTATTCATTTTTTTCAATTCAAAATTAGATACTAGAAATAAAAATATTCAAAACAAATATTACCGTATCCAATTAATTTGAAATCAACTTTGAAGTAAAATTATAATCAATTAAGAAATTAGTATGTCACTTATATAAAAACTTATAACATACAAGGAGAGTGTCAACATACAATTATTCCTTCTTGATCATTTAGTAACTGGGCTACTATGGTATAAAAGCATGTCTTTTCATGCAATTATTATATAAAACAAAAATTGTATAAATGTTTACAACGACAAAATCATATGCTATTTGCATTTGAACTTATGTAGCTCTATTGCATCCACTGGGAAACATAATCATAAACATTTTGCACATGGACATTACCATTATTTTGATACCAGACAAACTTGAATTTTCTGGGAAATGTAACTTAATTTGCAAGCAACTGATAGAAATCATATGGGATATGCCTTCATGCAGAGTAAGTTGAGAAGATGATATGAAGGTGCAAAACGAAAATCAAAGTCAGCTGTTCATTTACAGGCAGTTGCTGTATGGTTCTATTCCGGCGGTACTTCACATACAGACACTTGTTTAACATATGAATAGAACATGGCCCATTCCAGGTTGTTTGTTGAACAATGTCTTTTGGGATTTCAGATAACTTTGCAGTACAATATCATGGCAGGAATCATTAAATTCTTCAAATAAAAGCATGGTTTTCTAAAGTGTTTCTACGAACTCTTAGAAGAAGCTGCAGCAGTTGTTGTAGTTGTTGTTATTGTTGTTGGCAATGACTGTTGTGTTGTTGTTGTTGTTGTTGTTGTTGTTGTTGTAGTAGTCCTCGCAGGAGACTGTGTATGTGATTTGTCCCCACTATCTGTTGTCTGTGTACTCTGCAAGTTGTTATTACTTGCCTGGCATTCTTTGCCTGCATTGTCCATCTCATCACTTTCTTCTGTTCTACTAACTCCCTCAGTCGCACTTTCCCAACTCTCTTTCCTTGTTTTTGAATTATCCGGAGCATCATCTTCCGGACTCTTAATTGATCTGTCTGATTCTTCACTAGGACTAAGCACAAGGAGTTCGGAGTCTGATGATGGGCTTTTCTCAGATGCTTCTTCATCAGTTTTGTCAAGAGGGAGACCTTTTCCTTGTCTGTCAATAGCATTCAAGTGTAACTTGGATCTCAAATGTTTAGCTAGGTGTCCAGGTATTCTGAATGCAATCTGACATTCTTTGCATTTAAAAGGTCTTGGATCATGACTGCTATCCGATGTTGGCAGTTCTACAGCATCCACTTTAGATAAATGCAACTGCGAACGTTCATGCTTTTGGAGGTGTCCCTTAGTCCTAAATGGTATACCACATTCTTTGCATATGAATGGCCGATCATCAGCATGTATTCTCATATGAATACGAAGCTGACTAGGTTTTAAAAACTCCTTCAAACAAACACTACATTTAAGTAGTCCTGGACTTGTTTGAATTTCTTTGGACGATTCTTCAGGTGATGCTGGAAGATTTGGTTTAGAGTGTGGCGAATGAGGCATCAAGACAATTGACTTATTATCTATCTGTAACATTCTTTGCACTGCAATGGTACTCATGACAGCATGTTGCTGTGTTGTTGTCATAGTAACATCAGCTGTTGTTGAGTGGTGTGTCATGCTTGGCATTCGACCTGGCAATGCTTCTTCTGGACTCAGTTGACGAGGAGGAGGTCGGGACAACAACAGTTGTTTGATGGCACTGGAACCTGGCATTTTAGAATGTTGTAAGGGTTGCATCATCCTGGCTTCAGAATGAAGAGCGACTGCACCCTGTGGCATCTGTATCAAAGTCTGACTAGATGGAGGATAGCTTTGTGAAGACACAGGAAGACTTTGATGTGACTGGTGTGTTTTACCGCCCTTGGACTGCTGTAATGAAATATTCAGTGCAGCAGCAACCTGGTATGGTAACTGTCCACTTGATGTCTGATGAGCTGATGATGATGATATGGGAGTCCCACCTGCTGACTGCTTTGATGTTGATGTGACAAGTGAGAGAGGCATTGCAATATTTCCCACACCAGGAGGCTGTGGCGGTGCTCTTTCTGATGAAGATGGGAGAGTAGCTGGTAACTTATATATTGTGGGTTGTGACAATGCTGCTCCAAGAATAGATACTTTCTTTGGTGACATTTGTTTCTCTGAGGCTGCTGGTTGATCAGCTGATGCTGCTGGTCTTGAGGATGGCTGGGGTTGAGCTAGAATTGCTCCAATAACAGACTGTCGCTGTGATCCAATTGCTTTAGTGTCAGTAGATGTTTGAAAATGCTGGATTTTCCTTTTAGGAGATTGCTGTTGTTGTTGTTTTTGTTTTTGTTGTTGTTTTTGTTGTTGCTGGGATAGTTCTACACTGGCAATGGACTGCTGTTGTGAAGTTGTTGTTGTCATTGATTCAGTCAAAGAAAGTAACTGTGATGGAATTTTAGATTGCGATTTAGTTGGACATGGTGTTGATTTGGACAAAGGAGTTGGTACAGCTGATTCCTCTACTGTTGCTTCTGAACAAATAGATTCAGTATACTGGCTTTGTGGCAATTCTGATTCTGGGGACAAAACAGGAGCTTTCCATTTTCCTGCAGATTGTTTTTGCAATGTTGTTGATTCAGATAAAGAAGTTGGCACTGATGAGTGTTCTGCTGGTTGTTTCTCTGGCAACGTTGCTTGAGTCGGGGAAGATGTCATTGCTTGTGTCTGTTGTAAATTTGGTGGATTCTTGGCAAATTCTGGTGTGTACTTAGAGGGCTCGCCTATCCCTGTGTTTACAGTGACTGTATGTAGATGAGACGCTGCTGTTGTCCTTATGAGGGCTTGTTGCTGTGACAGTGTTGTCATGAATGCTGGTGTTGTTGACCCTGTCATAAATGCTGATGTTGTTGATTCTGGAACAGACTGATGAGAACTAGTAAGGTATGATTTTGGTCCACTAGTGAAATGCTTGTACATCATAGAATCAGTGGCAAGTGTTGGTTGAGTTGATGTTTTCAATCCTAACACAAGATGTTGTTGTGCTGACATTGGATGTACAAATGATGCTGGCTGTTGTTGAAATTGTGAAGATGCTGGCTGTTGTTGAAATTGTGAAAATCCAAGCGACTGTTGTGGTGTGGACCATCGACTTGGACCAACAAGTCCTGATGATGGTGTATGTATGGAGCTGGTGAATGGCTTTCCTCTAAAAGTTGCAATCTCTTCAGACTTTTTTGCAATTGCTCTATCTGTCTTATCACTGTCCTCATCATCTGAAATAGGTTCTGTGTCTGGAGGTGCTACTTTTGACATTCTCATTAATTTCCTAGGCACTGTTTCAGTACTAAGATTTGGACCTAAGGTATTGGCATCTTTTCTGGAATTAGAGGTAGCCACTGACATCAGATTAATTGGTACATTTATTCCTTCTGGCACTGACTTGGCCGTATTTTCATATCGAAAATACATCTCTGGCATTATTCCTTCATTCTTAACTGAGACAATATCTTGGAAAGTAAACCCTGTTTGGCCTTGAATGGCTGGTTGTCTTTTCCTTGTGTTTTCATTAGGAGATATAAGAGAGTCACCAAATTGTTGTTGAGGTTTGGCTTTAGATTGTTGATCAGAAGACCTCTGTAACTTTGCAAACTCTGGAACGACTAGAGTTGGACTTGGTATGACAAATCCGGCTGAAATTCCTGTCTGGTGTCCTCTTCCAGATGGGAAGAACACTTGGTTGGCTTCAGTCTTTCTGGGAGGTCTTGATGGTGCTGAGGATACTGACATTTTTCCACTGGTGAAAGCAGAAGGAATTTGTAGTGTGGAGCTAACAGCAACAGTTGCTGATCCAAGGCCCAGAGACTGGACAGCAACTTCATTGGTATTCACTGGCTGGACAATAACTTTGGGTCCTGATATAAATTCCGTTCCGGGAATGTTTGTGGACTGCAGCAGAGAGGTTGATTGGGTAGTTGTTTGTGTTGTTGTGACCACTACAGGAGATTTCAAACTCATACCAGTTGACATTAAAACTGGTGGAATAGCAGATGAGACAGGAAAGGTTGGAAGGGACAGTGGGTTGGATGCAACTGTAGCAGACACATTAACGGTAGATGGTATCTTCAGATAAATACTGCTTACAGGAGGAGTAGTCCCAACACTTGATGTTAAAGTTCCAGATTTTGATTGTGTGTTAACTTGATTTGCAGTCTGAGCTGGAACAGTGCTTGTCTGATCAGACGTTGAATGACCGGATTGAGAGGAAGACACAAGAGTTGTCCATACTACATTACTACTAAGTGTTACTGTTGGCATTGCTAGTTGTGTTTGTACAACACTGGGAGTTGTTGGTTTCACAGTCTCTGTCACCTCAGTTTTCATGACAGCAGTTGGTGAAATTACAGGTGATTTGGGTTGCACTTGTTGACCAAATGTTGACTCATTCACTCTTGTTGACACACGATATGCATACATGTTTGAAAGGTACGGTAACGGAGGGGTGATGTGTCCATACTTATCAAGAATTGGAGGCGGATTAGAACACATTTTTGCTCCCTTCTGTGGCGACATCATCAAGGTTGGGGAAGAGTATGAATCAGATAGCTGATTTAAACGCTTGATATCTGTCACTTGTCCTTGCAAAGGCTGAGGTTGATGTTGATGTTGAAGCAACTGCTGTATCAATTGTCTATCCGCCATTTGTTTCTGTAGATTCAGCTGCTGCTTGTTGCTTAGATGTTGTGACAGTTTTCCCACAACTTCTGATTTGGTCAGTTTTCGCTCTGTTGTCTTTCCTTGAGACTGTTCAGACTGTTGTGATTGTTGCTGTTGTTGTTGGTTCTCATGTTGTTGATGCTGTTGTTGCTGCTGTGCAGGTTTCTCACTTTTCACAGCTGCTTGTTCCTCAGTCATATTTTCTTCTGTACCTTGAGTTGTGCCAGATTCGAACTGTCCTTTGGTTCTGTTCTTCAGAGCATCAATTAACCCCCCTAATCTTGCATCTTTCTTAACTTGCATATCACTCCCTGATGCAGACATTGCTTCAGCTTCAAGCCCATCTTCAATCATGTTTTCAGACATTTGTTGAATCATCACTTGTCCAAAGGTATGCCCTGATACGATGGTGGTTGTAGCTACAGCTTGGTGTGCTACACTAAGTGAGATCTGAGGTCCTGTGTTACTGCAGGTCACAAGCTCCTTGATGTCTGGGGCAGAGTCTCCTGGCTTGGCCATAGCAACAAAAGCTGGTTGATGGTCCACAGCAAGCTTCACTGAAGTAGAATCTGAAGATGATGAATCAATTTCCATGGGTTGTTCCGAGTAGTTATCATCTCGCTCTCCATCAGATTCAGAGTCAGCAGAGTCTGTTCCCTCATCATCTTCATCATCTGAGAATTGGTGGTCATCATCCCTATCATCATACGGGTTCTGTCTATAATATGCCCCATCCAATGACTGATCTAAATCTCCATCATCACAGATAGGAGCACCATTGGCTAGGCACTTCTTATTGTGTGCTTTAGACTTCATGTGTTTTGTCAGATTTCCTTTCGTCTTGAAGGAGAAGTTACAAAAGTTACAATGATACGGCCGAAGGTCAGTGTGTGTTCTAATGTGTTTTTTCAGCATACTTGGTTTCTTGCATCGAATTCCACATTCTTCACAAACATATTTACCACGACCTCTTCCCCTTACATAGACATAGTCCTCATTGGATTTGTAACCACCTTGGAAGATAGGAATTCTGCTAGGTTCAGTCTTTTCAAGCAATTCTTTCATTTTTCTCTCTTTGATTTTTCTCTCTATTAACTCCTGCATCATAGTATCTTGAGTCTGTTCTCTTGGGGGAAGATCTTTACTGCCATTACTACTTGTGCTACTAGTGGGTGTTAAAAGTGGTTCAGATGAGTCTGCTTCTTTCTTCACGGTGGCATCTTGGGTCTTGGCAGCATAGTTGTAATTCCAAAGACTTGAGTGTGTCAAGTTACCAGCTCCTCTGGGTGTGATTGCCGCAGATACAAAAAAAGGTCCACATTTCTTTATTTTAGAGGAATTGTACAATGATAACAACACCTTAGTTGGCATGCCAAGAGGGTTGGTATTCTGGTTTCCAACTCTCCAATTTGAGTACATAGAAATTGCGTGATTAGCACCCTGTTCAACGTACATGGGCTGAGGTCGCTGAAGACAGCAGAATGTTACATGGGTAAGAGCTTGAAGAGTTGCTGGTGCATTGCCGTAAGGAACATGAGCATACAAGACAGCACCGACAGGTGTCCCAGGAGTCACTGGAGTTGTTATTCTCTGGGCTGTAACAGAAATAGGCTCTCCAGGTCTGAAAATGAGTAGCTTTGGTGGCACAGGACCTCCTGAAAACTCTGTACTTCTCTGTATTTCATTTTGTGACTGTGCAGATGCAAGGCTTGGAGAAATAGTTGTAATAGCAATGATTTGACTGCTTGTCAAATGTCCTGGAAGAAACGGTGATAACACAACAGGTCTAGATTGTACAGATGATGATGCAGGCACTGGAGACATAACAACTGGGGAAGCAGGAACTGTTGTAGGTGGAGATGGCTGAATTCCAGAAGACATCACTGGTTTCACAGTAGGTGAGATTTGAAGTACATGAGCAGCAGCTGTTGGTGCTGCACCTGGTTGACAAACTGCAAGTGAAGGACTTGTTGCAGCAATTGTTTCAGCAACAGTTGGTTGGATGGCTGTGGTTGACACACATACTGAATGAACAGAAACTGATTGAACAGTAACAGGAGATACAGCAACTGACTGGACGACTGCAGGAGATGTTGTTATTGATTGGATTACAGGCGATGACATACAAACTGGTTGTACAGAACTTGGCGATACACATTTTGGTTGCACAGAAACTGGTGACACACACATTGGTTGTTCAGAAACTGGTTGCACTGATACTGATGACACACACATTGGTTGTACGGAAACTGATGACACACTTATTGGTTGCACAGAAACTGATGACATACTTATTGGTTGCACAGAAACTGATGACATGTTTATTGGTTGCACAGAGACTTGTGATGCAGACTGTGGATGTACAGAGACAGGAGGCTCAGTTAGTCTGGGAACACTTGTTGAAATTGTTGGCAAGTTTAAACCAGTGGTTACAGATTCAAATGAAGATTTTCTGTTCAAACATAGAGCAGGAGTTACTGGGATTTCTATTGATAGATCTGTTGGTCTCTTGGCCTTCTGAATCTGACTGGGGTTGAAAACAAAGTCTTCTGGTAGAGGAGGTATTCTTGAATAATCTGTAACTTTACGTGGTGACTGTATTGGAACTTGACTGCTTACACTAGTTGTGGTTGTAGAACACATAGTTGTATCTACAATGTTCTCAAGTTGTTGTTTCTGCTTCAACAGAGTAATTTTAGTGATGTCGAGAGGAGGTAATTGTGAGTAATCCAGAATTATTCTTTGCTTTGGTATTTCTGTATCTTCTTGATATGCTGTTAATATTGAAACATGTTTTTCAGTTCTGTTACTGGCATGACACATTTCTTGATTTTGATATATTTCAAGTTTCTCTTCTGAATCTGAAATTTTTGATTCAGATGATGTCCTTGTCCTTGGCATTTTGGCTCTTTCTAAATCAGGTGATGTCCTTGAGTCAACCAGCTTGGCTCTTTCTAAATCGAGTGATGTTCTTGAGTCAACCAACTTGGCTCTTTCTAAATCGAGTGATGTCCTTGAGTCAGCCCTATTGACTCTTTCAGAATCAGGTGACACACTTGAACAAGTCCTATTGGCTCTTTCTATTTCTGTCCCTGTCATTTCATAAAGTTTTAATATTGGTGGATTTATACCAACAGAACTTTCCGTTGGTTGTAAGTAAGGACCACTTGTGGCTGTTTGTACTGATGTTTGTGTTTGTTGTTGTTGATTTTCTTCAGGATTTTGTTCCTGATCTACAGTACTTTTGTTCAACTCTGACTTATTCTGTGATTTTAACATTGCGTTGGTGTGTTGGATCACTGATATTTCCTGAGCTGAAGTTTTAGCAGCTAAATTTTGTCCTGCAAACTCTTTTACTTTTTGTAACATTTCTTTGTGGGCCTCTTGAAAAAGGCATTTTTCTGTTTTAGTTGGTGATTTCCCACTTTTAGTTGTTCTCTCTTTCTTTCGCTTTGGTTTCTTTGCACCTGGTTTCCTTGAATGTGCAAAGTCTGCAATCTGAGGTTCCATTCCTGGATGCATTGCTGGTATCCCGTACTGTCCCTCAAAAGGCATATCTATTGGTTTTCCTCCCTGTCGAACACTCTTCATATCTACAGCACTAGGTAGAGGAATCTCCCTGTACAACTTCACCTTTTCCATTGACTGAGCTGTACTTGGGTACTGCATCCCCGGACTTAAGGGAGGTCCTGTGTATGTCTGAGGAGGGCTTGCATCTTGTCCTTGCATCAAAATACTCCTAATCACATCTTTTTTACCAGGCATCATTGCTTCAGATTCATTTCTCTGCATTTCAGCTGCTAAAATAGAATCCATTTGAACTGGGACTCCAATTGGACTACTTGCATTGTCAACAAGTTTTGACTTGTCTTTTCGTTTCCTCCTCTCCTTCTTAGGTTTTGTTTCCTTTGCTGGCTTAGCTACTGTCTCTTGATTTCCCTGTTGTTCAACTGCATCACTTGTTTTTGCTTGTTCCTTGTTTGTTGTTACAGATACTGTACCATCACCTCTTTCAGTTGTAATAATAATATTGTCCACACTTTCTCTCCTTGGGCCAGCCATTCTTCTGGGCTTTACACTCTCCAACATGGGATTGTCCATAATAGCCTGATTCTGTGAAATCAGCTGCTTTATTCGCTCTGTAAGGCTTTGTCTATCAATGTTTTTAGGTGTTGCAGGTGCAGTGCACTCTGATCCTGGACTAGGAGCTCCTGAATTACTAAATTTTGCAGCAGGTGGTGCTGTTGACTGAGGTGTTAGATTATGTGTCACTGGTACAGCTTTGCCAGTTTGCATATCTATCTGAAAACCAGCAACATTTTCAGCTGAGAAGGAACCTCTTTTCTCTCCACTTGCTTGACATTGTTCACCATCCTCTACTTTCCTGGGTGTCGGACTTGAAGTACCATCTTTCTTAGACTCTTCTTGTCCTATAGTTTCTTCTAGCAATGTTTCACTCTGCTTGACAATTGTCGAATCTGGTGGTTTTTCAACTGCAAACATGCTTGGTCTGGAATACAACCTCTGCGACAAAAGCCTTTTATCTATCTCAAGATGACCATCCTTTACACCATGACTTTCTATCGGAATAGGTCCCATCATAGCAGACGGAGGTATCGGACTATAAAACAATCGTCCTGCTTCTCCTGGATACACTGGCATAAGATATACAGGCATAGGCATAGCTCCTTCCGGAAGGTGAGTATGACTAGTCATCGGATGTCCATGGATAAAATGAGGCGCCATCTTCGTATAATTCCCTTCAGCATAATTTGATTCCTCAAAATCACCCTCTTGATGCCGGGCTATATTTTGGTTTGTAGGATTACTTTCTGGACTACCATCTGTGATACTTTCATCATCGTCACTATCAGTTTCTGAGTCCTCTATGTTATCCTGATCCTGGAAATCAATAATCTTTGTGGCTTCGTCAAGATTTGGGGCCAGTCCTGCTTTTATAGCATGTGCATGGGATTTCTTATGTTTATAAAGGTTACTTTTTGTCTTGAAAGCAAAACCACATATACTGCAAGGATAGGGTCTTTCATTTGTGTGTGACCTGATATGTTTCTTCAAGACACTAGGCTTGGCACATCCCCTTCCACAGAACTGACAGATATGCCTACCAGGTTTCTTGGGTGGTTTATTGTCCTTCTTAACAACCTCTCTCAAAGGATCTAGAGGTTTACTGGACTTTCTTGGTCTGTAAGCTCCATAGCTTATTGGATTGTGTTCAATTTGGTCCCCAGTTTGTGCAGTATACACTAATTTCAACCCTTGTTCCTCAAGTGTATCAGATTTCAACTGATATTTTACAATTCCTTTGTCAGTGTCGGACATTTTCACAATTGATCTGTACGTTCCTACAGCTGCTCCCTGTTGTTCTTCCATTTCACCTTCCACATTTCCCTGTCCTGATGTGCTCTGCTGTTCCTCAACATGTAGTTGCTTGTGGTGCTGTTGAAGAAGTTGCTGATGTTCTCGCAAATGTTTTTGCTGTTGGTGCATGCGTTCATCCCTTTCCTTGGCTGATAATGTATGTAATTCAGTGTGAGTAATCTGTAATAATGCTTCCAGAGCATATTTCCTTGAAAGTGCTTCCTGGGCAGTCATGTTCTCTGTCACAATCCTGCTTTCTTTTTTCTCTCCACTGCTTACAACATGCTCCTTTTTGTTTTCCTGTACCGATCCTTCATCCTCCACTGGCTGTAGAATAGGCATTTCTGTATCAGATTCATTGTCACCCCTTGATTCTGAAAATGATTTGTGCCTTTCTAGAGATGGTGCCTGGGGGCTTTTTTCAGTACTCTTGTCCGAAGTCTCTTTATTTTTGGCAAGTTTTGCTGATCTTGACTTAATGAGGTCATATTTATCAATCTGTTGGCTATTGTCACTTGCAGTTTTCATAAGCTCACTTTCTGCAGATCTCCGTGTCCGCACTTTCCTTTTGTCAGTATCCTGTATATCTGTTGTTTCAATATCCCTCTTTCCAACTTTCTTTGGCTGCTTTTTCCCTAGACCTTTCCCTTTAAGTCTGTTTCTTGCAGTCCTTGCTCTTGTTTTCCTGACTGGTGGTTTATCTTTCCCTTTCCCTTTCCCTTTCTGATTTGCTTTGCTGGTGTCAATCCGTGCTCTTTTGGCTGGTACACCGTCTTGGCTTTCCTGTGCATTATCTCCTGCAAACAATGAAATTTACACACTTGTGATTATCATTTATTTATTCATTTATTACCAATATATTAATGTTTTGCTTTTTTCTTGTATGCGTAAATTTTGTTTTCTTTCCAACTCCTCACAATTAACTGTTGTCATTATCATTATATATTTTAGTTTATACGATACACATTACAAAATGTAGTTATAACCAGAATCTTAATGATTTCTTTTTTTAAAGTAGTAAAGTATTCATCATCCTCACCCAAGAAATTCAATTTCAATTAATTGTTCATAATTTGTTGCCAGATACTTTCTGAAGTCTTGGTATGCATGCAGATACTTATTGTACACATACATGTATTACTAGTAAGTGGGTAGCATGATGAAAACAGCCTTTTAAGTTAAAGGTAAATTCTAGTCAGACTTGCATTTCTGTGGTTAGTACACTTGCATTTATTACTGCTATCAACTTACATGTGAGTTTGAGAGGGATAAAATTATCACCTCTATAACTCACTCAACTTGGAAATTTTGTCAAGAAGTCCTACTACACTTGATATGTTCAGCTGTTATGGAGATTTCCTACAAGGGTTGATGGGAAAACTTGATGACATCACACATTCCCCAAAATTTTTGGCTACACATTCTTGACATTTGTAATAATGGCACAAATAACCCTGACTGAACTTTTACTGTAAAACATATAATTACATAAGTATGTATACTCTCTTTTCATACACACATGTCCTGTCCATACACATATGTATTTTGTTGTTGTGAAAACACTGAAACACTACACCTTTGTGCATACATGTTACATGTAAGTCTTTCATCAACTGAATTTTTTTCTGGTAAAGCTGACCAGCATCAATGGGTCATTGTGATTGAAAAACAGCTTACCTGATTTAGCATCACCTTTATTCTTCAATAGCCCTTTGGCTTCTTCCCGCTTGTCTGTGAAAAAGAAGAAGAAAGAACAAATAAATACAATGTAAAACTAATGAGGGTTTGCTGGCATAGAAAGACATTGTACACAGGTACATGTTCTCCTTGGGTTTTAACAGTGCTCAGCTATCAACAATTTGCACCCAGCTTATGATAATTTCTACCCTGTTATCATTGCTCATGTACCCAGCTTCAATATCACTTTCCCCTTTCAATTTTCTTCATTCATATTGCTCTCTTAAAACAGTTATTATTTACCTCAGTAACTATTCTGTTCACCCAAACACCCTACCTCTGATTTACCTCAGTAATTATTCTGTTCACCCAAACACCCTACCTCTGTGTTTTACCCCACAATATCTAATGCTCATACTGTAGTTGTGCGCATACATCTTGTTGTTATATCGTTTCCCTTGGCTTTGACCAAGAAGGCTATAACCACATGTACCTGTCACACATGCTTTGTCATCACATTTTGACATCCTCCCATGATTTTGATCGATGGAGTCTGATGTACACTGAGGTAAATGTATGTGTATATACATGTACATGTACAACTATATGTAACTCATGAATTTGACTTGCACTCTATACAGTACAGTAATACACATATACATTTGTATTTGGTGTATGTTCTTGACTTGACATATCATTATGGATCACTACATACATGTACATGTACAATGTACCTTGTTTTTCTGTATTCTCTCGTTTTTGCTAATACTCTGTGTCTGCACCAAGAGCTCTTTGGAGGACAGGTGCATTATAAATTCACTTTATTATTATTATTATTTGTACATTTTCATTGAATCTTCATTTCAAGTGTGTAGTGCCTCTATTTTCCACTGATCTTTGAATGCATGCATGTACATTTGTACATGTAAAACTCGGGGAGTCACTAAAATGAGCTACAATGTACTCTCTATAAGAATTGCATTTTATGAATAATAGCTTTAAATTTGAGTTACAGATCAGTTGCCACAGATAAATAAAATTCAAAGCACATTAAAATTTACAGTACTATACATGTACCCTGTATTTCCCTCTAGTCTGATGTAATATTATTAAGACAATCAAAAATTCATTTTAATGATTACATATTCTGTTATATGTACATGTATGCAAATGTACAATTATTTTGTACAATTATAATTTATAAGAAAATCATAGAATGGTTTGGGTTTTTTTTGTCTGAAACTGTCAATCTATTATTGTTATATGCAAATCTCGCCACAAATTCTTGGAACTGAGGCTATACGTGTACATTATGTATATATGTATGCAAAGTAGTTCTTGGAATAATCTTACTGAAAATCACTTACAGCCTCAGGACTCAATTTAATGTCTATGCTTGGTTGTCTGATTTTAGCCAAGTGAACTGTATTATATATATAGCTCAAATCTTCTATTGATTTCCATTGGTAGGGAAGGCCATAGTCTCCAAAAGACAAATTTGAACTTTTATCATGTTTAAAACTAGAATAAAATGTCTTTTTTCCATTGCATCATTTGAGTTTATTTCATTTTTCAAGAAATATATTATATCTTAACTAAGATTTAAAATTACACATTAATTGTAAATCTATAAGTGCGTATTTTAGGCCACTAAAAATGACAGAAAACATTATTTCTTTCAATGGCATTGGTCCTAACAAACTACCACACATATAGATTTGGTAGTCCAGGTAATATGATAGTGCACAGAGTGTACATATTTAATGGTCAGATCATAGGGACTTGGAATTAACCATATTTGTTTATACAAATTTTCATATTTTATTTTTTGGTTAATGTTTACTTTCTTTCTTTTTTCAATAAATATTTGTTTTTGGCTCACCATGAGAATAGTCTTTTCTAGGGAAGAGAGGTATTTATGGAACATGATTAAAAATTCAGGGCACTACATGTAGGTTGGGTTTTTCCGACTTGCTGCTCACATACATGTACAGCGAGATAACCGAGCTCAATAATATGTATGCTTATAGTAAATTTGTGTATGAGATACATGTATATCCCACTAATGATAATCTAGTCCAAAGTACACTACACAACAAGTGAAGTGAGTACAAGTACACATATGTAGGTTAAATTCCACATGACTTTACATGTATGCCAGATTTATTACTGGGGTTTCCCATCACACCTTTGATTAAACATGCAAGTATATATAGGGAACCAAGAGTTTTCCATTAAGAAAACAATCCCATCCACAGTTACAATTCACAAGTGTTTGTTTCCACTTCTCAGCAATGCTTCACACACAATATTTATTTGCACTCTATCTATTACAGGGCAAACCCTCCTGATACTTGATTGCTAGTCACAAGTTATGGCAAGGTCATGACCTGTATTGTACTGAGCTCATACCCACAATGCACTTGCACTTGGCACCATTTCAAAATATGATATACCGTTCTTATGTACAGCTCACTGCATGATGGTGTTTGTGTAAATTTTGATGACAGAAACTTCAAAACTACACTGTACGATTGTTTGTACAGAATGACTACCTACATGTATACATGTATTTACAAATGTAGTTATATATTTATATCAACCCCTTTTCTTAAAATTTTAAATAAATATACACATGCAAACAGGATGTGCTGGGATATATGTATGTATGTATGTATGTATGTATGTATGTATGTATGTATGTGTGTGTGTGTGTGTGTGTGTGTGTGTTTGTGTGTGTGTATGTATGTATGTAAGCATGTATGTATGTGTATGTAAAACTTTCGCCATTATAAAAAAAATTCAACCACTTGGTGACAACCCAAACTCACATCCCTCTACTTATTTTGTACAAAATTATTTCCTTGAATGTTTTCTTTGACAAAGAATCCTTCTGTTTACCCTTACAGTTGATTTCCAGTCATAATTCTATATAGCTTCCAGGTAATCCTGCCACCATTGTACAAGTTGTAATGTAATTTGGTATAATTCTGTTAACAGACTACTACAGGTAATACTTTATTCAAATACACAGTTACACATGATGCACACTTTGAATGACCAAAAGAAATCTATTCCTACTTTTCAGTTTCATTTATATCCAATGAATACAGTGTTTTCTCTCGAATAAATGAGTTGCCAATGGAGATAATTATGTAGATGTCACTGATGTACACAAATGCACATCAGACATTGAGGAGGCACAGGTGTAGTTCAGATATGAAAGGTGTTTTTTTTTATTATATTTATTTCATATAAATAATTACATGATACATGAAGCATGACACAGAGAGATTATACAACTACTGACATCGGACTGTAGACAAAAAGAACATGTTACAAACAGGGAAAGTAACAAACGAATTGGATTAATAACACTTGGCTCAGGGTGTTGGAACAACACTAACTTGTATTAATACCCTTTATCTGTCATAATGTTGACACATTGTTTGACATGTACGGGATTAGCAGTCCTCTACCGGAGCTAATGTTAAAGTTTGTGTAGCGGGTTATAACCAACTCCTTGTCTGAGTTGCTGCTGAAGTCTTATCAGTATTGGATAGTGTAAGACAAAGGGGGATTTAGAAGGTGTGCCATTAGGTTGACCTTTGTAGTTCAAGTAAAACCAGTCCAGCAAAGTCAAAAACCATATGCCAGCACATGGAAATATAGGGGAAGCCTCCATGGTCTCAAGAATGAAATATTTGAAAGCCATATCAGGGCTTGTGAATGTTGTATGTGGCTTATTTGTTTCGCTGTGAACACTGCATGCTGTGTGTGTCCCCATCCGAATGTGAACACTTTCATCTCAGTATTATCATCACCTAGCCTGGCAAAGTTGGTAGGGAGGGTCTATGCAAGGGGTGAGACAGTGTGTACTTTATCTTAATCTAGTCTAGCAAGGGTGAGATGGACTAATCCTGCTATCCTGTGAACTTGTCAGGCATAAGTACAATAGACACGGGTGGAAAGATAAACAACGCGGCTCCGCCTTGTTGTTTATCTTTCCACAGGTGTTTATTGTATACTTACACATCATGGTTTGATAAGAAGTTTTTATGGCCTCTTTATGTGCACATTAAATGCCCAGGGGACTTGAAATTGTTTTTGAATGTGAACTATTACATAAAAAGGCCATAAAATTGTTCTTATCAAATGATGGAAGTCTCTATACTTCCAAGATGCTGTGCCAAGTATTACATGTACATGTACTAATCCAATTCAGTTGTTTACTTTCCGTGTTTGTTACAGGTTCTGTGTGTCCACGGTCTGATGTTGGCAGTTGTACGATTTCTTCCCCAGTGGAAAAAAAAAACAACAACAGACAGAAATTTCACTATGCTTATAGCACAAATGAACCTCAGTTAAGTTGTGTTAAAAAAAAACCATCATATCCTTTTCATTTCATTTCATTTCAAGCCAATGCAGCATTCCTACTACTATCCGATACAATGGTTGGCCTAGTGTAAATGTATGTCATCTAGAAATGGAATGCCAGAACTGAAATATTCCCTAGATACTTTTGCCAGTAGCCTATATCTTGTATGACTTCTGGACGAACAGAGCCTATTACAAATGGGGAAAGTAAACAACTGAATTGGATTCATTAATAACACTTGACACAGCATGTTGGAAGTACAGAGACTTGTATTTCATTCAATAAGAACAGTTTTGTGGCCACTTTACAATCACAAACAAACTTCCAGTTCCCTTGGCATTTCATGTACACATAAAGAGACAATAATTTGCTGTTCTTATCAAACCATGGTGTGTAATACAAATCTCTGCTGTTCTAACATGCTAAGCCAAGTGTTATTAATCTAATTCATTTGTTTACTTTCCCTGTTTATAACAGGTTCCATTTCTCCATGGTCTGATGTCAGCAGTTGTATTTCTGTTTGTTAACATAATACATGTATGTATGTGTTACTAGTACTAGTACATGTATAGTGTAATTTGCTATGTACACACCAATTATGACTGACAGTGTCTCACTAAGTGATGGGTTGCCACAGGTGATGATGTCGCCATGTGGCAACCAATCACAATGCATCAGCAGCTATGTCATCTGATCAACTGCATGTGGTGGTACAAAAATAGTGCATTATTAATAGCACATGATACGACTGCCATATTTGGTAATGCAGTTCAAGGAAAGCCCTCTGCAATCAGAGCTGAAAGGGTGTCACCAGTTCAGTGTGGTTTGTTTACTTTCTGTGAAAATACGTGCAACAGAAATAAATCGCCTTATTTCCTGTATTTAGTTTCAAAATTTTTACATGAAATGTGTATATCTTCCATATGGGTGAGATGAAATCGTTTAAAATAGTTTCCTTCGTGGAGATACAATATAAATTTACACAGATCGTAAACCATGCACTACGAAAACTGCACAGAACATGGAGGATATAGAGTTGGCAAATTGCCAATGTTGCCAGGCAAGTGTGTGACCTTTGACACACAGCAGTGGTATACAGCGGAATCCAGTGAACTTTGCTACTTGGCTAAGCAGAGAAAAGAATCAACAAAGTACCAAGTCTGCAAGGACATAGAGGTAGCCTTTATCATAATTGACAGGTGTATTTAGCTACCTGCAGATGTATGTAAATACCATGGGAACAGTACTTACTGAGAACACATTTTGAAAATGTCAAAGTTGGATCGTATTTCAGTTCTCCTACCCAACACATGGTCACTGTTCCTACTTCAATAATTACATGTACACTCAGGGGGAGTGCCTTCAGGGGGAGTGCCTTCAGGGGGAGTCAACCTTCATTTGTAATTCCAAATCAGTTAACCTACATGTACAAAAATTTAAACTATGGAGATATAATATATTCCCCAGACTTAAACCAAAGGAATGTTTCAATTATTTGTAATTACTAATGAAATAAATATTTTCGTATTTCCATAATATCCACATTTTATTACAATATGTGTGCCAGGAGGAAGAGTTGACCCATTTTTGTTATTCCATGTCACTGTTTAAGCTTAAAGATATATAAAACTAAGGCCTAGAAAAAAATAAATTGTTTGGTTCTGGTTACCCGACCCCCACCTAAATTTTCACTGCCAACCTTAAACTTTTAATGTATTCAAGAAAAAAATAATAAAATCACGAAAATTGTGAAGTGTCACCAGAAATAGATTCGGCAACTGACATCAACTAAAAAAAGATAATATAAAACTGTTCTTCCAATCTGTAATGGCTGTATATCTGATAAGAAGAAATAAACAGCACAGAGACCATTTTGCAAAACAATGGAAAACCTGAACTAGACACTCACACATGAAAAAAATATCATAAAATAAAATAAAAAATCTACCTACCACACCTATTCTAAAATTGAGTGTAATCGGAACCACACAATTTTTTTATTAGGCCTAATTAAAGTTTAAAATGTACAGATATAATGTTCTCTTCAGATTGAAATTAAAGGAATGTTTTAATAATTAAATTATGTAATCAATAAAATATTCATATAAATATCTATGTCTATGTCTAATTAACATGTACCTTTACAAGTTGCACTAGCTGTAACTGAAATGGTTTTTAAAACAGTTTTCTTAGATATAATGACTTAATACTATCAACTCATCTGTGTGTAAATATATTTAAGTAGCAGTACACATAATATGGTGCAATACATGTATATCCTATCAAATTGATTTTTGGGTCCACACCCAAAAAATCAGCACCCAAGTGAATCACGATTTCAACTTATTACTCTACTACTGATAGATAACATAGCTCTCTAATTGACATGTACCATGTCTAATTATTGGTAATTTAACAATTTTCAGTGAATATATAGTTGGAAGTCTGACTAAAAAAAATAACACCCCCTGTTACAGGCTCAGCAAGTACAGGTTTAGAGGGCGAGAGTGACCTATATTTATAAAACCTTAACTTTTTTTTAAATTTGAAGATCTCGTTTTCTTCAGAATTTAATTAAAGAAATATTTAATTAATTAGTTTATTAAATATCCATTCTCAGAGTTCCCACATTTAATTATGTAAAATAATGTATTGTTTGTCTGTGTCTTGAGAGAAAGTTGACCACATTATTGTTACTTATAAAAAAATTAAGTAAGAAAGAATGTTTTCTAGTTGAAATTACAGGAAAATGTGCATCATAATCAGTCAATTAAATATTCATTTTCGTCGTTCTTTAACTTTGTGCCTTAAGGGAAAGGACTCCGAAACTTGCAATTCAATTATTATCATTTGCAAATTAAAACTACTACAGGCTTAAAATGTAAAGATATAATATTCTCTATAGATTGAAATTACAGAAATGTTAATGATCTAGTGACTCCTAATAACAAAGGCCCCTTAGGTCATTCATATTTTCCTTGGTTGATAGAAGAAAATTATTGAGGAATAACATCTAATTATAAGTATGTATTGATTAATTTGAATGTTCATTTCCTAATATCCATAGTTAATTATACATTACCATACCCTCATCCTATACTGCTGTATACAGGTACATGCACATGTATTCTATATATATGTAAATGATGCATATATCAAAACAATCATGTACATTTTGAATAAAAACTTAAATTAGCATATTTGAGACAATTTACACTTTGGTCATAATCAGTTTTATTATATAGCAATCCCAAACACATAAATTTGTCTTTATTCAACCATGGAGAATACAAGGAACCTAGGGGGTCTTGTCACTTCGAGTCAAGTAACCTAGGGGGCCTTATCACGTCAAGTAAAATCCAACAAGAAATATAAACTGTAAGGTTTTGAATTTTTTGCAATGGGAATATCATATTAAAACAAGTATTTAACTTAAGGAAAAATTGGGAAGACTGATGGCAAATTAGAATGTTTTGACTCATACTTTGAGCACCACAGAATGATTGTACATGTAGATGTAGACATGTGTTGTCATGACATAGAAGGACCATAGAATAAATCCTATATTTTATGTTTGAATGTATTGACCTTGGCTTCTGTGTGGTGTAATTGTATTTATTTTTAAATACATGTACTTACTGTCTGTCTGTCTGGAATATTCACAAAGTAACTGTGGTTATAAGCTAATGTACTATAAGTAGAGAGGAATCACCCACCCACCCCTACCCCCACTCTGATACTGATCACATTTCATGACAAACACTTTACAAGAACCAGGGAATAAATCCCATATTTTCTGTCTAATCATGTACAACTTTGCTTTCTTATGTCACTCAGGTACTGATCAAATATTGCTTTCTGTGTTTGCTGGACAATCTGTGGCATACAGTTATTCATCCTTTCCCTGGTCCCACCCATGAACGCCTCCACACTAAGTCATTGACACAAGTATTAGTGGCACACATACACACACACACACACACACACACACAACTAAAAGGACAGTCACTCTAACTTGCAAACTGAGAACTACAAATGAGAATAAATTCATTCACCTATTGATCAAATCTTTGGTGTACATGTAGAATACTGAAAGCATTAGTCACACAGTATGACACATTTATTCAACAATACAGCATTAGTGTAAACTATAATGTACATGTACACGTATCCTTGAAAATATCAAATAGGTAAGTAAATCATTGTAGAGAGAATATTCTGATATCACGATCAAAGCATCACAAGTAGTCTAGAAACTGCACATGGTGGAGTTGATTTTCTACAATGTATGATCTCTCTAAGTGTAACAACGTATAGTCAAATTGATACAGTCTACCAAGAAACTGAAGAGCATTAATAATTTGGAAAGTTTTCAGTAAACAAGAACTGAAAACACATCTTTTTAAAACAGCCATTATGAACATTATTTGTATATGTCGCAAAACAAAGTGATGTGCATATGATACATGTATGTCACCTTTGTGCCGGGTTTGAAAGAAAGAGAATATTGCATGTCTGAGAAATGACGTATTACAGATGACTGGATGGACGGACAGAGCCCATTGTAATAACCCCCCTCCCTTCAGGGGGACTAGATTGTAATAACCCCCACCACACACACCTTCCTTCAGGGGGACAACATTGTAATACAACCCCAATCCCCCTTCAGGTGGTCTACATTGTAATGAATGTTTAACATAATGTACATGTACATTTTTGTACAGTGCAATCAGAACACAAAATGCACACAACTGAAACACCTACGTTCACACACCAAAATACAAATGTATTCTTTCATTGATTTATACAACAACATATATGCATACATACACCACGCCTACACACTCCCATAAATTTTACAAGTCTTTGACTATGACCAGTCAACCACCTCCTTACTTTCACTTTAAGTTTATCGACACATGAAAGTAGAAAGGCAAAGCACATAAATTGTGTCACAGCGTTTCATTTCAAAAGTTAAAGGAATACACAAAAAGCATCATTAGCACTGACATTGGTATATAAATATGTACCTATGGATACAAGTTAACCTACTGAATTTTTTCATTAAATTTTTGTGCATTTTTTTTCTACAGTGGTGGATTCTTCAGCTAAAAATAATATCTAAAATAAAAATACTTACGAAATGGGGTTTCTGTTACACCATACATCATTACATGTATCTACAATTAGTGAAAATCAAAGATCACTAGCACTGGAAATTATCTAGCAAATATGAACTCTTCCCTCCACCCCTCGAAATTTAGATTTTGTACATACATGTGCAAATGTACAACACTGCATGATTACATTTTAGTAAAAAGTTGTTGGAACATCTGTCATCCATGACCAGTCTGGTAGTGGTGAGATAAAATATTGTATGTATAAAAGAAATTTCCATCATAAAAACTATTTTGGGTTCATATATCTGAATGACCTGAAATGTGACCTGACCTGACCTGACCTCAGTTTCTAAAGAATGTCACATGACAACAAAGTATTATTATACTGTTAAGTAGCTAGTTCCTGGTTCAATCAATGTGTTGCGAACTTCCTAAAGTAAACACTACAGGTTGGTATTCATATTTAGCATAATTGTAATCATTTTTTTTTTAATCAAAGAGTAGAAGAACACACCTCTCGATTACATGGTCTGGGAGAAACCATTCTACAATTTGGTGAAATCATGGGGAGGAACTAGACTGAAATCTTAACCTGGGAGAAACCATTATAATTAGGTGAAATGAACTCCCGATTTGATGAGAAGCAGTAATAGCATAGTATGATTACAAAGGCAAAATAAGAAGCCATGGGCTGAATTTATTTAAAAGCGACACATTCTTGCAAACCACAGCTGTTATTTCTTCCGTGACACTGCAAAATCACGATGTGTCATGGATGGTGCTGTAAAAGAGGTTGTGGTTTGCAGTGAAGTCACATCATAATGGATTATTTTACTGTTCTGAGCATGTCACTTAAGGGTCTACCAACCAAGTATTTATCAAACCTCAATATAATCCACCTGTGTTCGTACTAAGATCAGTGAACCCTCCGGTAACTGTGGAGGAAAAATTGGTAAAATTTGACTATGACATTCAGAAGTGGACTATGACATTCAGAAGTGAATTGACCTGACTATGACTTTCAGAAGTGATTTGACCTGACTATGACATTCAGAAGTGAATTGACCTGACTATGACATTCAGAAGTGAACTGACTATGACATTCAGAAGTGAACTGATTACAGGATATGTCATTTCCTGCATACCTATCATCATGTATACAAATAGTTCTTAATACAGTAACTCTAGTCTATAATGGTAGGCAGTTGTCCTTTAATGGAGTTCTTGATCGCACATTTTTTCAGTTACAAAAAAAATGTAGGTGGAAACTAAAAAAAACATCACAAGATTGCAATTTTAGTGAATAAGAAACGAAAGACATATCAGTCAGACAGCTGCTTGGCAACCATAAGCTTTCCTGTCTTTAAAAAAAATACATAGGAAATTTAACAAACATTTATTTGAACCTAAATTCAATATTTGAGTCATCAAAGTAGAATGAAGAATGGTACATGGATAGTTATCATCTTATAGTCATATTAGTGAGTAAAATGCATAGAAACTGCAATATCAGTGTCTCTGCCTTGGCTTGAACTTTTTTTTTCAAAATTGATTTCAAGGTTTCTACTGACAACTTGTAATGTATATACATGTATAAGTATTATATTTCACAGGTTTCAGGTGTAAACAACATGTACATGTACCTTGTCATGTTAACACATTTACTACTAGTGTGTCTCTAATTATTCTTTAAAGGTATTATAACGCTGACAGTACCCAGAAAAAAACAACACATTGTACTCAGTTAGACAGGGAAAGCTGTCATATTCTTAAATTCTGCTGGATTAATAGTTGGGTGGTTACGTCGTCGTAGTAACTAGCCTTGCAATCAAAGTCAACTGATAAATTAGGTGAAATACAAGCAAGTATCTGCAATGAAAACATCTACCATTCAGCCTAAATAAGATTTAAACAACATTTTTTCAAATCAATAACAAAAGGACAAAACATACATAAATGTATCACTTACATGTACAGTTTACTATGCAAATCAGACAGTTGGGGGGGGGGGGGGGTTTATAGCTATTTTATGTCAGTCTATCCCTTTCTATTTCTTGTTATGAAATCATTTAATTGTTAGTTGACAACCTAATATATTGACATCCCTGAAAGAACTAACCAAGGCTCTATGGAATCACACAATTATTGGTATTTTCTGAAAAATATTCACCAGCACATGCAATGCACATCATTAAGATACTGTTTCCATGTACATTCTTCTCTGTGCTAACATGATAAACATGTGATTTCATATCTACATATTTCTAATAACACCAAGTCAATGAAATAAATATATAATATTACTTGATGGCCAAGGCTGTCAGTGTGCCCTCTTACTTTGACCCTCAGTCTTGGCCAACTTGATGCACCATGTACATGTATTCAGTACCTTATCCTTTATGGGGTACTTGTAAGGAACAAGAAAACCCAATTTCTATCTTTGTTGACCCTTAGCCTTGGCTAACTTGATGCACCATGTATTCAGCACCCTATCCTTTACTATGGGGTGACTTGTAAGTTGTAAGGTACAAGAAAACCCAATTTCTATCTTTGTTGACCCTCAGTCTAGGCTAACGTGATGCACTATGTATTCAGTCAGTGTTTTATTTAAGGGTGGTAAGTAGGTAAAATCTACCGGGGTTCCCACATCATTTTACCGGGGTTCCCCACCTAAACTATGATACGTTGCATGGGAAGCACTACCAGTTTTACCTCTTTCCCCCTTTCTGTTACCGGGGTTCCCAAACCTTAGCAAAAACACTGTCAGTACCTTATCCTTTACTATGGGGTGAGACTTGTAGGTACAAGAAAACCCAATTTCTATCTTTGTTGACACTCGACAAAAGATTTTTGATAATTAGTAGAATGTAGACTGGACCCAGCTGTTTGGTAATTAATATGCCAAATACTGTCTACATGAGGCTTTTAATCACACCATCAACAATTTAGACATGTGAGAAATATTTATTTATCTAATTTTGTATATATATCCTGTCTTAAAAAATAGACATGTAAGCCAGAGGACCGGATGTGGCTCTTTGCATACTGAACTAAGCACTGTATTTAATTTGGTAAGTCTATAGTGGACACTTTAATAAACAAACAAACAAACAAACAAACAAACAAACAAACAACAACAACAACACGTGATATGAAAATACAACATTTCATTCTGAGTACATAATTGTATGATATGAGTTCACAAGATAATCAAATACACATTCTACATGTATCAAATAAGTGAATATAAAACATGCAAGTTTGCACCACTGGACTGTTGTAATGAAAACTGTAAACAGCATGATTTTGGCAACAAGCACAATTTTGTCAGCAGAAATGAAAATACAAATATTTGTCATTCTTGAAAAAACACGAAGCTTCTTCTTCTTCTTTTTTTTTTACATCTTTTACATTACAAATTATGTGATAGTGTCCTGTCTAGTCTAGTCTAGTGTAACTAATCAAATCAAATTCATATTTATTTCATCAGCCATTATCGTTCTACCACTGTTTGTACCACTGACACTATCATACATTTTGTATTTAGTAGCTGAAATTTTGAAATAAAATGTTTCAAATATTCTCAATTTTTTGGTTTTATATATATATATATATATATATATATATATATATATATATATATATATATATATATATATATATATATATATATATATATATATATATATATATATATATATATATATATATATATATATATCTTTTATTGTATGTGGTACATTGTACATATGGGCCAATTATTTTATTTTAAATAGATTGAACATGCCATAAACACAATTTTTGCACAAACCACTTTCATATAAAAAAAAAACTATGATAACTGTGAATTGACAATGTAGCAAAATGAAAGTGACTCATTTTATTTCTTGAATAATATATAAATGCTGCTACATGTAGGAGTGTATTGAAAAGAGGTGTAGAAAGTGTACAAATGTAGGTAAAACAACTAACTACGAGACTCTTAGCGGACTCTTTTATGTATGTTTCTCCTATGTTTGGTACAAAACGTAGGTAAAACAGCTTTCCATGTGACTCCTAGAGAAAATCCTTTTATGTACATAATGTATATGTATGTTTCTGTGTTTGGGACATGTAAAAAATATAGGTGAAATAGTTCTCTGCATGGCCCCTATAGGACTCTTTTGCATAGTGTGTACTAGTATGTTTCTACTACGTTAGGTACAAAAAGTAATAGGAATAGCAGCTCTAGACGAGACTCTTAGAGGACTGTTTTACCTTTACTATACACCTTTGCATCAACTAATAAGTTCAATACTGTACTTACAGTACATTTATGCAATTACATGTTTGTTATTCATGTCAAATTTACTTTTATGCATTTTAGAATTTTATTTCAGAGGCAATATGGAAATTAATGATGACATTTCTAGTTTATTTACAATAGGATGTGTACCATATGTTGGTTTTATTTACTGGAACTACATGTAGAATGAGTCATTTTACAGTGAGAATATTCATTTATAATTCAGACAGCATTATTCCTGACGTAAAAATGGAAAAATCTAGTCACAGAAATCTACATGTAATAATTAATTAAGTTTCGATAATTGTATTCATACTTCATATAATTAAATTACAAACACTTGGTACCTGTTAGCTTAAAAATGCTATTGTAAAGTGTACTAGATGGTTTTCATTTGGATTAGAATCCATTATCACAAGCTACTCGTGAACAAATTTTATCATGGGAAATCTCTGTACTTGGGTGTCAGTCTGTCATTGTACAAAGTGTTGTTTAATATAATTTTAGGTGTTTCCATTTATCTTGTATTGTATCTGTTGTTTTTGCTGGTTGTCTTTTATTTCTATGTATATTTGTTTTGGGGTCCACGTATATAGGTGTTTGTCACCTGTGTGGATTGCCTGACTTTTGTCAAAGTTAAATAAATAAAAAAAATTATCAATTTAGACATCTGAGTGGTCACTTTTGTTCATCTCTGTGGCATCTTTAATACTGAGTTTATCAAAGCTGTCTTGGCTAATAACATGATAAATTACATCATGTGACTAAACGACCTTTGACCTCGCCAACTTGTGTGATTGTGAGAGTTCAAGTATGTGCAGAAACACCACTAAATGATGATATGTGTGAATCATCAATCATTATGATGTATTACATAGTGATCAAGAAACATTCAAATTTGCATTGGATGATGTTTGATTAAAACTGTCTGTCGACTGCCACACCATATTGATCAAGTCAATTGACAAGTGTACATGTAGCTTGTCAGTCCATAGATATGTAACTGTGGTATTTCTTTTGAAGCAATGTTCTTTTGCATACGATAATCCCTTTAGTGATAAGGGTAAACTTAGACGTCCAGTCGCCAGGAAAATCTGGTGGAGGGTCTATGGTCGGTCACACCTTTCTCATGGTCCTTATATCATTGGTATTCGATCTTTAGCAGCTGTTATGATCAGGGCTTGAAATTAACTTTTCTTTGGTAGTCCTAGTAGGCTACCAACCATTATTAAAATACTTTGATGTCTGTATATATTCCATCCTTTAAATCATCAAATAATCAGTGGTAGCCTGAATGGGCTACCAGCTGCAAATTATGGTAGCCCCATGACAAGATTTCTTCGACACAGGATAATTTTGAGTCCTGGACTGAGACACCTACATTTTGTATGAATCAGGTCGATTGACAAGTATAGGTGTAGCTGGTCGGTCACACCTTTCTCATGGTTCTTGTATCAATTTGGCATTCGACCTGTAGAAGCTGTTATAATAGACCATGGAAGTATTACTCACTATATATATAATATAATACTGCTCTAATACTTCCATGGACGAGTCTAGAGCGTGTGAAAAAATGTCCTGAGAAAGAATACAGATGGTGAATCTTATTTATTTGCAAACAGTAAAAAGAAAGTGAGCAACAGAGCCAAAGTGACAACCTTGACTTTGAAGAAACCATAAGTTAACAAGGCTCGACTTATTGAGGTTTCCCTGTACTAAAACATAGTTCATAATCCCACTATGAGATTGTATTATTCTCCCAATAAATTTTATCTCATTGAAATTTGACAGTAAAAAATATCTAATTTTAATAATATTGAAAACTTGATAGTTAAAATTTACAACCGATTAATATTGTGTATACGAAAAAAATTTGATAAAATTCAATCTTGTGTTTATCTTGAAAAATTACGAAATGAATTGTGCAGCAAATTACTGTTGTATCTGTGAACTGCAAACATCAAGCAATGATAAAATGATAATGAGCCAGTATGGGAAATGTGTTATTGCTAGCGAGTGATGTTGTTCTTAAATTTACATTTCAGAAACATAGTAAAATAATTTACAACATATATTCTAGATTGATTTTCAACTGCAAAACTGACTTCAGATTTCGGATACATTGTTGTAACTGAATGGTTTTTTATTTTTTCTTCTACAGCACATTTATGTTCAAGTCATGAGTAGCCTTCTACAGGAATGAATCATCCTAACTCAGAAAAATAGTCGCAACAGTAATCCATAACTGTTTGCATGTGCCACCCATATTTATCACTTTTATCTCTGCGAGGTCATCAAATTCTTTCAAAGTTTCACTTTTCTCTTAACTCCAGGGTTCCAAGAATTTGGGGTTTTTTATATGATGTTTTGTTTTTTAAATCTAAGCCAGGTAAAAAAATCACTTTTGAAGCCTTCCTCAAAATGATTTGTACAGGCGACATAATTTTTATAGGCAGCTTATTTTTGTGACGGAAATATTTCTACAAAGACATTTTGGAATTTAGGGTGAAAGTCTGCAGCTCTCCGGTCGGTATGCTAAGAATTTGTTTCAGTTATGTGAAGATGGGATTCCCCAGTGGAAGTTAGTGGGTGGAGTCAAAAATGACATTTGATTGACAGTACAGGAAATTAAATATTTGACCTTGAAAGCATTTGTAGGGTTTCCATTGTCCACAGAAGGTAGACTTGTGGAACTGGTTACACAACAGATATAGCGAGAAACAGTTATTATTTTGTTTATACGTGATTAACTCGGTCAACAAATACAAATACTGTCGTGTAAAAGACATAATTGATCAATAATTCTGACAAGTAACATGGTACAACATGTCGAACGTGAACGCCGTAACATTTGCATATCTTCCGAACAATGGGACGTGTACTTCGTCTCTAAAACATGCCAATGTTATTTTTGGTCACCATCTTTGATACCCGACACAAAACACTCTTTTTCGATTTCATATTATAAGCTAACTTCCTTTGGGTGGATGACTAATGTACAGAACACGCACAGGGTGCATGTCAACAAACAAAATAGCTAGGCGTTGCACACAAGGCGGCAGCAGCTAGCTAGCAGCGTAACATCAACGAGTATCGCCGTGGATTTCAACATTTTCACCCGCGATGCGTTATGAATATATCAATTCTAATTTTACTCAAATATTCATACACATTGTCATGATCATTCAAATGGAACTTCTACGATCAAATTCGGTAGAAACGTTTCACTTAGCGAAACAAAAATAAAAATTATCAACGTCAACATGTCCCTCAATTACTACCCTCGCCTCCCACCATTGATATGCAAAATGGTACGCTCCACATGGCTTTTTATAAAAAGGCTTTCCCGATTCCGCCAACGAATTTCCTTCGGTGATTTCCCAAATAAACATGATTTTCGGCAAAAATATCGCACAAAAGTAACACGTGGTAAAGGCAACAAAAGCCAAATAGCATACACATGCAATATTTGATTGAAGGGGGCGGTTCATTTCCGTAAAATTTCCGAAATCTGTTAGATATAAAACTGTGAATATATAATGAGGGAACCCCAACGACACACGATGAGGTGTTCCCCCAAATTTCCTCTTGTTTTAGTACCAATTCTATTGACGACCGTAGATTACTCCCATCCTAAAATACCTAAAATCAATGATATTACACTGCATTGTCATGTTTAAACTAAGACCTTGCATGAAAAACATTGAAAATAAGAGAAAAATGCTCACCTTCTAGACGCGTAGGTTTGGATTGTTTTCGACGTGGCATAGCTACAAACGGCGCTCTACTCACTGGGAATTCCCCAACAAAATGCGAAATTTTCTACAAATTTTCGCAACGACACTGATGTCGTTTAAAAACTTGACATCTTAGTTATCCTTTAGTGATACTCTGGTCACCTTTGGTCGTTCCTATGGGTGGAATTCGGCAGGTTTTAGTGAAGACAAAACCCCATAGATTGTAATGACGTCAGTTGGCACTCATACCACGCCCCAGACCGAGGCTAGACGGATATCCCGGTCACCATCACTAGGTCTGTAACATATATCATTCCGCCACCTTGGGATACCCCTTCAAAACAACATTTAGTTTGAGAAATTCTCGCATTCTTTCTTTGCGGAAATATATTTTTTCTTTGTAAAAATAGAAGTAAAAAAACATCTCTATAAAAAGTTCGCAAGCAGTACCATTAATGTGAAATATCATAATCAAAATATTTATATGAAAGGAAATAAAAATAATTATAATCAAACTCAGTATGAAATATCTTTTAGATATTATCAGCTTCCTGATTTTAATCGTATTGCAAATGATATGAAAGGCTGCCTTCGCTTTGTAAAGAAGTTCAAAATATCATTTGAACTTTGTTAAATCGACACTTCTTGTCTAAAGAATATATTATTCTATCGAGAAAAGTGGGATTTGAATAATAAATTTCGATTATTTTTGATTATCAATGTCTGGTTGTAAAATGTAAATACGAGGAGTTTGTTGTGTCGTCATCGAATTCTTCCATGACAACTGCACTATTTTTCTCATTGCGCTTTCGCGGGTGCGCATGTATACAATCTAGGGCATCTTGTTATGTAAATTAATCAGCGAATTTGTAAATGACCTGTCACGACCTTCTGATAGTCGACCGCGCAGCTCCTGCACACAGAGCAGTAAACAAAGCAAAGTCTCACGAGTTCTAACAAAAGCGTTGAGTCATTGCCAGAAGTGATCATTTATGAGTGCTTACCTTCGATGGACCGCATCAACACTGGGGAGACGTTTTTAAATGAAATAGTTGGAGTAAAAAAGCGACGTGACGATATGGTAGTAAAACTACAAACAGGCTTCCACAGGCATGTTATAAATAACTAATGATGATTTAGGCTTATAAAATATAATACCTAGCCTAGTGAGTCCTATACGGTATCATTACGATTTACACCTCCACTCACTTTTTTTACTGAGTTATATTTAGAAACCATGTTGGCACCCAGACTACCTATTACCACATATGTATATGTGTGTATGTAGATTGATCTACTGCCCCCTGTTACTATCATCATGGCCATGCTCATGGTAAAAACCCCAGGTAAGATTTAATTAGGCATAACAAGGACCAAGACAACTGCTCATAGCAACGCCGCGGTTCTGCACAAAATACATTTAAGGTAAAATAATTACACTTAACTTAAGAATATATATATAATGTATGTACATATAGAGAGATAGATAGACAGACGCACATGCATACATACATGCATACATACATACATACATACATACATACATACATACATACATACATACATACATACATACATACATACATACATACATACATACATACATACATACATACATACATACATACATACATACATACATACATACATACATACATACAAGCATGCATGCATGCATGCATGCATGCATGCATACATACATACATACATACATACATACATACATACATACATACATACATACATACATACATACATACATACATACATACATACATACATACATACATACATACATACATATATATATATATATATATATATATATATATATATATATATATATATATATATATATATATATATATAACACAGAGATTCTCTGCTAGCATTGTGTGATGGGCTGTGATCGATTATGACATGTCGACTGTACACTGCAACCATACAGGTAGAGCTACTCTAGTACAAACTGTCTTAGTCATAGGCACCCCCCCCCCCCGTCCCACTGTCTATGGCTTAATTGGTTATGACAAATAACTACCACGCCAATTTATATAATTCAGCCCATTTCGTGTTTTGTTGTCGTTTTCAGTGTTTTGGCTATTGTTTTGTGTTGTTTTTTTTTGGCAAAATAACCAAGATCCCCATCTACAACAACCACAACCACAACTACACCACTCCTAGTTTAAAAGCACCTAACTACATTGTGAGCTATCATCTAGATATACTCATTGCTCGTTAGATAGCATGCTCGGGAAGAAGTTGGGGTGGATCGGGCGCGGTTGCTTGCCGCATGTGTAGCATGGTTAGTGGAACAAAGGTGAGTGGATGGAGGTTTATTTTATCTTAGCTGGATTTCTTCATGCTTAGGGATCAAGAAAAGTCATTTTCTGACTACATAGTGCGACCTCTCTAAAATATTATAAAATTTGGCTAATCTGTCTCTGCAGGTCGACCTGGCAGCATCAGTGCAATAAGGCAAGGCATTCTGGGAAATAATACTTTTACAATATATATTACTGTCCTGATCCATTGTAACATAGATTTCAAGTTTGATGTTGACAGAACTTTAATTTTCCATCGGTTACCATGCTCTCTCGAAATGAAAGCACTGGGGCATAGTTAACTGCAATAACTGTGGCGGTTTTCCGCTCCGTTTTACACAATACTGACGGACTCCGTTTTATTTGGCATAGAACCGATATATTAGAAAGAAAGAAAGAAAGAAAGAAAGAAAGAAAGAAAGAAAGAAAGAAAGAAAGAAAGAAAGAAAGAAAGAAAGAACAGTGAAAAAATACTTTTCTAGAAATATTTAACTTTTTGCAAAAAAATATCAAAGTTATCAAATCACACTGATTAAAGACAGTCTGAGCGGTGTCTTCGTAATAAAAGCGGTCAACAGTTGACGTTGTTATTATAAATATGACGTAATATGTATGATCCAAATTTATTGATATAGGATCTTAAATTTGAAAGCCAGAGTAATGTTTTCCGCCTGGTAAATAAAGCAAGCTTTCCAACTTTTGCCGTAAAAGAGGACCGATGCACGTTTAACGACCACGATACACCTAGCCTAGCCGTTATCATTCGAATTAGTAGCTTATATATAGATCTTGATACGAGCCTCGAAGTCAGTAAATTGTAACTCTGACATGTACATATCGTCGTAAAACACTCCTCTTTACGCGTACTAACTCACATGTGCTCTTTCTACAGTGTCAGGCCACTATACTATTATTTTCGTGCGTAGGCGGAAATATATGCTCTAGTTGTGAGAACGGTGTAGCAGGTAAGATTGTGGCGATCTAAGTACTGAGTAGCTATAGTGCATACACTACACAATAATTGTAGATCATACTGTATAGACAGGCGGGAGATTTTTTCGTCTCATAATCTTCAGACATTTTGAGGGATTTTTTTTGAACTGTTAGTCTTTTAAAGAAAATGTCCCCATAACTTTTTTTTAAAGTAGTCCCAGTTATGGATCTCCCAAGGTGTGGTTACGCGTTCACCTCCGACTGTTTTGCAATCGATCACTCAGGTTACTATTTCACACAAACAAAAAAGTACAAACAAACAAACAAACAAACAAACAAACAAACAAACAAACAAACAAACAAACAAACAGCCTTTTATACATGTTAAGGAAAAGAAAAAAAATGCTGAGCGAGTCTATGTACAGTAACATGGGACAAAAAGGAAAGCGTTACTTGTATATAATTTAGGTTGGCCTCGATCTCTGAAAGGAAGCCAAACAAACGCTAGCTGACCTTTGCGGCAAAACGAAACTATATCAACGACTTCCGATGAAATCATGCGTAATGTGTGGTGGACACGTGACATACCTATACATGTTACACATGTAATATATCGCTAAGTTACAGCATGATAGCCATTTGATAGATACACTCTGTTGAATGTTAACGTAATCCTTGATAAGAGATGTGTATGTAGATTAGCATAATAACCCATCAATTTGAATGCCCTAAATATTGACAAAACTGTACTAAGACGAAATCAAGTTTAATGCAAATTTATTGTTTTTCAAAACCACGTTTCGTATGACGTCACAGATCAGGCATATAGGCCCCAAGTAAAAGTTGTTTGTACAGCACATTATAAAATATGTTGTTTATAATTGAGTAAAATTGTGTTTTGAAATCCAGAACTTGTAGATTTGTGCCGGGAAACAAGGCAGAACGTGTTCATGATATCTGTCGTCGGATTTTGTAAACGAAATCTAGCGTTATTCCTTGATTATATTGTATTTAGATCTAGAGGTGTTCGAAAGTTGAATCATCATCATCACCACCACCACCACCACCACCACCACCACCACCACCACCACCACCACCACCACGACTATCATCACCACCACCACCACCACCACCACCACCACCACCACCACCACCACCACCACGACTATCATCACCACCACCACCACCACCACCACCACCACCACCACCACCACCACCACCACCACCACCACCACGGCTATCATCACCACCACCACCACCACCACCACCACCACCACCACCACCACCACCACTATCATCACCACCACGACCACCACCACCACCACCACCACCACCACCACCACCACCACCACCACCACCACGACTATCATCACCACCACCACCACCACCACCACCACCACCACCACCACCACCACCACCACTATCATCACCACCACGACCACCACCACCACCACGACCATCATCACCATCACCGCTACCACCACCACCACCACCACCACCACCACCACCACCACCACCACCACCACCACCACCATCATCATCATCATCATCATCATCATCATCACCACCACCACCACCACCACCACCACCACCACCACCACCACCACCACCACGACCATCATCACCATCACCGCTACCACCACCACCACCACCACCACCACCACCATCATCATCATCATCATCAACACCACCACCACCAACACCACCACCACCACCACCACCACCACCACTACAACCACCATAAAATCAGATAACGATTTTGATGCTTCACCGTGCTGACGACATGATATAAGAAAAGCTAAGTTTAATGGAGGTGTTCGACTAGAGGTCATTGTCTTTCAAATCTAGTAATCATACCAACGTCATGATACCAACATCTTGTTACTTAGAAAAATCGTATTACGTCACAGTATACAGGGCCGTAGCGTGACCAAATTGCCAAGGGGGGCAGCACTTTGTCTTGGTGCAATCATGCATTTAAAATTTAGAAAAGGACTAATTTACATAAATTTGCATACAATTTACATAAGCTATATTTTAGCATACGCAATTAAATATCATATGGAAGGCCAGAACAAAAAAAAATGCTGGTCAAGGGGGTAACCTAACTCATCACATTGGGTAGGTAGGTCGATTTAATCTTTTCACAATGCCTGACAGGATGTAAAAACAAACCATATATAATGTTGGCAAAATATTTCAGGTCGAGTTTAGATAGAACGTATTCAGTCATCTTGGTACTATCTCTTGCAATTTGTCTGCATAGCTACAGCTAGGAAATGTACACAATATACGGTTAAACAAATGGTGTAGTTCCTCTCACTCTCTCTTCTTATAAAATGTTAAGCCCCGCCAAATGAAACTCAAGCATTATTTTAACCACCCCTTCTGTCACCTACACTACAGTGGAGATCATATGGTACAATGATGCATAAGGGATAGCCAACTACAATAATACTCCGAACGAGATTACTTTACACAGGATGTGGATTTCACACAATGTCTCTAATTAGCTGTAACCTATATACAGGGAGGTACATAGCCAGACACCTTCCATCTTCTTTTGGTAGAAAGACAATTATCACCTTGATTGCTACTGATTGGATGGAGCAAACTCCAAGTTAAGGGTGAAAAAAAAATATATGCGTAAGTTGAACAGCTTTTTCACTTTTTCTGACCTAATGTCGTATCTTTAAAAGTAGTTGCCGAAAAGATGTCACATTCAAAGTAAAAAAAACGGATGGTGCTTTCTCAAATGAGTAACACAACAAAATAATCATCATTTCCTTTACCCAAACTTTTATGGCCGCGTTTATGTCGGAACCCAGGTTGAACTCAGTGAATTCTCCTTGTCACCATCATTATATAATAGAAATGGAAGTTTGGATTTTGATGTCGAAGGTACAGCTCTGTTTACAAATCCAGGGCCATTCTTTCCAAAGCAAACTGTCTCTTCAAAATGAATTGCGGAATAACGGTCAGTGTGCAATGAGATAATTATATCAAACATTTTTACCAAAGACAACGTCGAACACAATAATGCGGATCTTCAAAGAGTGGATCTTAAACTGCGTACCTAGTTTAATATTTTTTCAGGGCCACCAAATATTCCAAAAAGAGATCTGCCGTTTTATCAGTATGAAATGTTTTAATATAAGATCGAGCGCATCTTCGGAGTCACTGCATGCAGCATAACAGGCGACCTCACGTTGAACGACTTTTTCCGTCTTTTTTATGAGTTTCACTCGCTGACATTATAATTGCGAATTGCTATCTTCAAGTTCAAATGAAGGAGACTTTCAAGACTACTGTTACTCGAGGAAAATGCACAGCGCACGTGCGCACTTCTTATAATTTGCTGCAAAAAGTTACACTTTTTAAGTGGACACATTTTTATTCAAAGTTAAGCCAGCGTACAATAGAGATACAAGATACATAATATTAGCGAGGAGTCAGTGTACAGTCAATAGTGAACCATCAATTTAAATCGCGCATGCCAGGAATCGTCACGTAAATAACGATTTTAATGACATCGCTATGTATTCAAAAAGTAGCTTTTTTTCTTTCTTTTTTCCAAAATCTTGGGGGGGGGGAGCTGCCCCCTTGCCCCCCCCCCCTCCCTCCGCAGGCTACGGTACTGGTGTATCTATAATTTAGTTGATCTAGTTCCGATATAAAGTGATTACGACGGGCGAATATTTGACCTTTCACCCGCAACGCATGTCATTGCTCCACTCGATGTTATACTTATATAT